>NW_011494808.1:6136770-6140837 GCF_000754665.1 Bison bison bison
ACTGCAGACCCCAGGCATCCACCCTGGGCCACCCAAGTCCAAGACAGGTGAGGAAGGTTGTGGATATTCCCAGTGTGTGTCACACCTGTGGCAGGAAATTAGAGACCAGTCTAAACTCACCCCGACCCTCACTGGCTTAAGATATGATTCTCAAACAGACACACAACGAGTTGTTGAGTTAAAAGCTAGGGCTTTATCACTGTGTCTCAGCCGAGTTTATAAGCATCCGCTAGGAAAAGATGTGGTAGCAACTCTTAATAAAATTATATGAATGTTTACATAATCAAATTGTCCTCTTGTAAGCTGGACAAATAAACACTACTGCCCCCTCCATTCAAGCCTCCGCTTTGAAGAAAGAACGCGTGCTTAGCTGTCCTTTGTCCTCTATTACAAAAGAAAAGCCCCTTTCTCTGGAGTATCTGAATCATCCACTGGCAGTTGCTCAAGGTAAACAGAGTAAATTAATGTTTCTCATATGTACATATACACAACACATAAGCAAATGCTTGCCTCACCAGGCATTAAAGCAGCTGAACCCATCCGTCATAATAAAAAGCCACTAAAGAAGTGGAAATGCTAGAACAACATCAAAAAATTCTGAAAACAACCTCCTGGATAAAGATAAATGTTCTTTCAGTGATTCGTCTTATCTAATTAATCCCATGCATGAGACTAGACTGAGGGATGAGGGGAAAAAAAACTGGATCGACTCTTGCCTTTAAAAGGGACAAAACAAGAAGAAAAAGATAATATTTTATAGTTCTGATATCTTAAAGGAAAGGAAAAAAAAACTCACAAAGATCTTCTTTTTCCTGCACATGATTATCTTCTCATAAATTAGTTTTTTGATAAAAGCTGCTTCAGATTACAAGAAAACAAACAAACCATGATTCTTGTGAGTTCATATTGTATTACATCTCTGCAGAGAAGGCAGGAAAGCCTTTGACCAGTCTAAATCCAAAATAAAATTAAAAGTAAACTGCAAGTTGGGAAAAAGAAAGGTGGCTTCTGGATTCTCTGTTTTTTTTCAACTCTGCGATGTCAGGGATAGGAAGGTTTGTGGGGTTACATGAATTGATTATAAACTCCTTTCTTTTTCTAGGATATTATGTTTCAGCTCTTGGTCTCATTATTCCGCTGGTGGGGAACCTAGGCCTTAATTCCCCTACTTTACCCTAAGCTGCTAAGTCGCTTCAGTTGTATCCGACTCTGTGCAACCCCATAGACGGCAGCCCACCAGGCTCCCCCGTCCCTGGGATTCTCCAGGCAGGAACACTGGAGTGGGTTGCCATTTCCTTCTCCAATGCATGAAAGTGAAAAGTGAAAGGGAAGTCGCTCAGTCGTGTCTGACTCTTCACTACCCCATGGACTGTAGCCCGCCAGCCTCCTCCGTCCATGGGATTTTCCAGGCAAGAGTACTGGAGGGGTGCCATTGCCTTCGCCAACTTTACCCTAAACCAGTTATCATTTTTAACTATTTGAGAA
Source organism: Bison bison bison (assembly GCF_000754665.1). Classification (NCBI taxonomy): domain Eukaryota; kingdom Metazoa; phylum Chordata; class Mammalia; order Artiodactyla; family Bovidae; genus Bison; species Bison bison. The sequence continues at coordinate 6,138,256 of NW_011494808.1, forward strand.
TATGTAGAAAGCCATGGACTCTCTCCTAAGACAGATGCACCCAGACGTGGACCATTGTGCCTGCCATCACAGAGGGCACGGGTGTCTATAGTCTCCACACACAGAACACTTAGAGGTCCAGAGAAGTCAGAGGAAAGGCCTGGCTCTTTAGCTATATACTTTACCATCCACTTAACTCTTTCTGTAGACCATAGACACTTGGGGAAGGAGAGCCTTGCACCAAATGCAAAGTCTCCAAGAATCATCTTGGTCCATGGCCTCAGGGACCTTCCATGATATTGAAGGAACGTCTCCTAGTCCCTGTGAAACATCCTCTCCAGACCAGCTGGGAGGTAAAGCATGCTGTGAAAGCCATACTGAGATGGCTGGTTCATTTGACCAACTCTGGACTGAGGCAAAAAACAAGTCTTAGGACTTCCAAGTTACAACCAGTAATAACGACATGGGGTCAAGCAGGAGATCCACCCAGAGGATCCTTGAATTAAGCAGAAAACAATTTGGACAGAAAGCAGTTTACACCCCAGGTAGAAAAAGCCGCCGCCCCCACCCCAGTGATCCTGATCATTCCTATCATTCTCTTCCTTGAATAATTTACTAAACCTTTACCACCAAATAGTTAAAATAATTGAACGAAGAATTTTGCTTATTCACTACCTGCCAGATAACCATGCTAAGCACTTTCACATTCAAATTCAACTCATTTTAAAAAACATGCCAATGTCAAGTTGTTGTTTAGTCACTAAGTCGTGTCTGACTCTTTTGCAGCCCCGTGGACTGTAGCCTGCCAGGCTCCTCTGTCCATGGGATTTCCCAGGCAAGAATACTGGAGTGGGTTGTCATTTCCTTCTCCAGGGGATCTTCCTGACCCAGGGATTGAACTTGTGTCTCCTGCGTTGGCAGGCAGGTTCTCTACCACTGAGCCAGCAGGGAAGCCCATCAACATCAAGAGGGAGGTACAATTAAAATCAGGATTTTGTAGATGATGACACAGAGACAAAGGGACATAATTTGCCTGAGGTCTCCAAGCCAGAAGATTGTGAAGTTACCTGCTGTCTGCTTTTTTCATGGATATGGTCATCTCAATTTTCCTGGAAGCAGTAGCTTTCAGCAAAACCCTCATTCCCAGCTTCCTTGGGACAGAAAGAGTCTTTCTGGAACATTCCAGGACTGCTTGCCCTTCAGTTTTTCTGCTGTGGGTGAGAGGATTTTTATTTATGGACATTTCCTGATGTGTTTATCTTCTAATATTTTCCTAAGTATCTTCTTTCAAGGTTGGACTTGAGTTTTGCCTCTTCTGGTATCTGACTGTGCCAGCATTTATTATATTATGTTAGATTATACATCCTTGAATGTACTTTTCTCGGACAGTCAATAGTCATGGATTCAGTTCTCCAAAGAAGACATACAGATGGCCAAAAGGCACACTAAAAGATGCTCAGTATCATTAATTATTAAGAGATGCAAATCAAAACCACAGTGAGGTATCACTTCACACTGGTCAGAATGGCCATCACCAAAATGTCTACAAACAATAAATGCTGGAGATAAGGGAGCCCTCCTGCACTGTTGTTTAGAATGTAAACTGGTGCAGCCATCATGGAGAACAGTATGGAGGTTCCTTAAAAACTTAAAAATAGAGTTACCATATGATCCAGCAATCCCACTCCTGGGCATACATCCAGATGGAACTCTACTGAGAAAGGATACATTGACCCCAATATTCATTGCGGCTCTATTTACAATAGCCAAGACATGAAATTAACCTAAGTGTCCACTTGCAGAAGAATGAAAAAGGTGTGGTACAAGTGCGTAATGGAATATTACACAGTCACCATAGGAGTGAAACGATGCCATTTGCAGCAACGTGGGTAGACCTAGAGATTGTCACACCGAGTGAATTAAGTCTGAAAGAGAAAGTAAAATATCATACGATATCGCTTACACGTGGAAGGTAAGATATACAACTGAACTTATTTACAAACCACAAAGCGATTCACAGATGTAGAAACAAACTTATGGTTACCAAAGGGGAAAAGGGAGGGAAGGATAAATGAGGAGGTTAGGCCTGACATATACACACCACGATATATAGCATAGATAACCAGCAAGGACCTATTGTATAGCAGAGGGAACGCTACTCAATATTTTGTAATTATCTTTAATGGAAAAGAATTGGAAAAAGAATATACATATAAACACATATCTATATCTATATCATATATATATCTATGTGCTTGTGTGCATACTCAGTTATGTCTGACTCATTGCGACCCCATGGACTGTGTAGCCCACCAGGCTTCACTGTCTATGGAATTTTCCAGGCAAGAATACTGGAGTTCAGTTCAGTTCAGTTGCTCAGTCATGTCCGACTCTTTGCGACCCCATGAATTGCAGCACACCAGGCCTCCCTGTCCATCACCAACTCCTGGAGTTCACTCAAATTCACGTCCATTGAGTTGGTGATGCCATCCAGCCATCTCATCCTCTGTCGTCCCCTTCTCCTCCTGCCCCCAATCCCTCCCAGCATCAGAGTCTTTTCCAATGAGTCAACTCTTCGCATGAGGTGGCCAAAGTACTGGAGT
>NW_011494808.1:6140949-6141265 GCF_000754665.1 Bison bison bison
TGCTATCTAGTTCGGTCATAACTTTCCTTCCAAGGAGTAAGTGTCTTTTAATTTCATGGCTGCAGTCACCATCTGCAGTGATTTTGGAGCCGGAAAAAATAAAGTCTGACACTGCTTCCACTGTTTCCCCATCTATTTCCCATGAAGTGATGGGACTGGATGCCATGATCTTCATTTTCTGAATGTTGAGCTTTAAGCCAACTTTTTCACTCTCCACTTTCAGTTTCATCAAGAGGCTTTTTAGTTCCTCTTCACTTTCTGTGATAAGGGTGGTGTCATCTGCATATCTGAGGTTATTGATATTTCTCCTGGAAAT
>NW_011494808.1:6141673-6174995 GCF_000754665.1 Bison bison bison
AGACACACTGAAACCATAATCACAGAAAACTAGCCAATCTGATCACATGGACCACAGCCTTGTCTAACTCAATGAAACTAAGCCATGCCCTGTGGGACCACCCAAGACGGGCGGGTCATGGTGGAGAGGGCTGACAGAATGTGGTCCACTGGAGAAGGGAATGGCAAACCACTTCAGTATTCTTGCCTTGAGAACTCCATGAACAGTATGAAAAGGCAAAATGATAGGATAATGAAAGAGGAACTCCCCAGGTCAGTAGGTGCCCAATATGCTACTGGAGATTAGTGGAGAAATAACTCCAGAAAGAATGAAAGGATGGAGCCAAAGCAAAAAAAATACCCAGCCATGGATGTGACTGGTGACAGAAGCAAGGTCCGATGCTGTAAAGAATACTGGAGTGGGTTGCCATTTCCTCCTCCAGGGGATCTTCCCAATCCAGGGATTGAACCCATGTCTCCTGCATTGGCAGGAGGATTCTCTACCATTGCGCCACCTGGGAAGCCTTGTATATCAATATATCTCTGAGTCATTTTGCTATACACCTGAAACTAACATAAATCAGCTATACTCTAATAAAAAAAGTGTGCTGGGTCAAGAAAAATAAAAACAGCTCTGGACATTTATTGAATTGGCCAACGAGACAGTCTTTTAAGAAGCACCTAAGATATGAGACAAAGCACCCCTCTCCAGATCCTCCACACACGCCTGCTCTGCCTCCTGATATGTCTGAATCCTCCAGTACTGCTGGGGAGGATGGAAAGCAGAGTCATGGAAGTTGTTCTCAGCGAGCCCCTTCCTGCTTCTGATGATCCTCCTCACAGATACCATGGATCTGACATCAGCAGTGGTACCTTAGTCAACATGGAGGAAGAAGAAGTCCCATTTTTATAATCCTGCTCTAGCAATACAAGCAGGCCACTGAGATGTCAAAACTTTAGGCAGGGCCTGAGAAAAATTAACCAATTACAACTTAGGAGAACATAGCCCTAAATGGAAATTAAAATGAAAAGTTCTATAAGATTGGAACTCTCCTCAATCCTACTTCACAATGAGAAGAGTGAGGAATAGAGAGAAGCTAAATTGCCCAACACCACATAGCAAGTATAGCCAGGATTTGAACCCAAGGGTTGCAGAGCTCTGGGTCCTAACCACCACATTGGCCACGCTGCCTCTAGCATAAGGGTTACGTGGTCAGTGGTAACATAGATCTACTGCTTAGGGTTACATATGGTCCTTCAGGGACAATGAGCAGATTAAGAATGTCTTTAGAGGAAAACACATAGCAATGCTTTCCGGTGCCCGTGAGGTTACTGCAGGGGACTGCTGACGCAGCGCTGGGCGGGCTGGGCCTTGGTTACTGACCTCTATGCCCTGGAAGCCTGTGAGAAAGTACAGAGCAGGGTCAGGGTGCAGGATGAATCTGGCAGATACTCTGCAAAGACTGTGAAGTTTTTTTTTTTTTTTCCTCTTTTTATAGGTGCAAGAGGGAAAAGACTGGGGAAGGCAGAATACATGGCCAACTGGCTTCCGGAAGTTTCTACCAGCAGGGGCAGGTTTGGGGAGAACCCTCTGCCTTAGGGCCTTCTCCTGGGTGACTGAGCCTCCTTTGGGGTTCGGCTTCCGCCATCTGCCTCAGGCCCAAGGCTTTGCAGTAGCCCCCAATCCCCCCACCCCCAGGTGTTCCTTTAGCTTCCTGTGGAAGCTGACATCTGGGCTGCACCACCTCTGAGATTCCTCTTTCAGCTTTTCCATCAGCTACACAACCAAATCCCTATATTAAATTGCTTCTGTGAGAAATAACTGGATTGGTATGTGTTTGTCTTTACTCGATGCCAACTGATGGATAGATGGAGTGAATTCAAGACTAACACGTGGCTCTTCCCTGCCGGTCCAGGGGTTAAGAAGCCCTGCTCCCAGTGCCAAAAAAAAAAAGACGAGCACTTGCTTAAGGCCACACAGGAAGCACCAGAGTTAAGTTCCTGGGGTCCAAATGTCTCTCTCCGAAACCTAAACCTTTTGCATTAGAAATCTTCCTCCTCAGTGAGGACCCAAAGTTTAAAATTTAACTTTTTTTTTTTTTTTTTGTCACTTTAAAGATCATACTTAATGTCACAATACAATGACAAAATAAGCAAAATATATTTTTAAAAAGATCTCAGTCTTCAGTTTTTTACTTATTTTATTTACATTGAAATAATCTTTATTAGTTTGGCCTTTTAAATATGTTTATTATTGTACATAAGTTTACAATTTTTATGTACTCAAACTTATCAGTATGTGCCTTTATGGCTTCTGTGTCTCATGGCATGCTTACAGTTTTTAAACTCTGCTGATTCTTCCAGCAATCTCCATCCGCTCAAGAAACTCTTACAGACGCAGGGCTCTTTCCTGGCAGGCTGGCTGCGTTTTCCATGGTGGATTCTTTGGTCAGTGCCTCGTCTTGCTTCCTCTGAATTAGCTGTCTCTTGACACTTGTGCCAAAGCCGAGGAGACTCACTGCACGGGACAGAGTTCTTTGAACAAATGATGGGCATCAGCATGGAGCCCTGGTTGCCACTCCTGGCTCTGACACCTGTGGAACTGGGCCCCCAGTTCTGGCCCAGATTGCAAAAATTACGCCCAGGCTGTGGTCCTGTGTGACTGGCAAGGGTTGTGGGGGGAACCGGTTCTTCCCTTTGGTAGTGGAGAACAGATTGGAGGACATGTGCGAGCACGTGAGTGCACACGCACACCCACACATACACTTCAGCCACAACTCCCGAGTCTGAGATGTTTTCATCCAATAGGACTGTGAACAGAGGTGAACATACCAGGTGATGATGGCTTTAGGCTAATGGGATGAGTTACTGCCATAGACACAAGTTGCTGTCTCTCTCTGATTTTCTTAATGGAGTAACTGTAGCCTTGGGAAAGTGATGGTCTTTTTATCTGGAGCTCTGCAAAGCGTCATCTAACTTGGAAAATGTGTCACTGTGCGTTGAGTAACATGCATTTCTCCTGCCAACAGTACCCACACAGCGACATGAATCACAGCAGAAATACCAGAAATGTTAGGGCTTACGATAGGGCAGACTCTGTTTCACGTGGTTTATTTTGACACGCTGACCCTCTTAGCAGCGCGATGAGGCGGGTACTCGGCAGCTTCATTTTCCGGTGAGGAAACTGGCAGGAGGAGGGAAGTCGCCCGTCTGGAGCGACGGAGCCAGTGAGAGGCAGACGTAGCGTTTGCACCCTGATAGATCGCTGCCTTTGCTCACCAGTCTGACTACTGTGCTGGGTCTCCGAGGTTTGTCTCGACTTGGATAGAGGCATGCGGTGGAGAATCACACGTGGCCATCTGACTGCTCAGCGAGGGTCATCAGTACCTTTTGGCTCCATGTGACTCTCAGGCCAAGTCCCTTGACTGACCGTGTAGCATCGTTTTCTGCTCTTGGGGCCCCTCACATGCTGTGCTTACTTTGCCTTACATTGTGGGGGCCTTTCAGGTTCTCGGACCCTGAAGGTATTTTTAGGGCAGTGCTGAGGCTAAAGCTATTTCTCAGTGACCTGCCCTGAGTGCCAGGAGACCACTTCTCACAACCCAGCACTACCACTAAGAAAAAGGCACATGTTCACACACGCACATTTTGAAACCAACCCTTCATCTGCCTCTTGCCCGTGGGGACAGCTGACCATATCAAAGGGAAGTGAGTGTCTGCAGAGAGTCTGGTTTCTGAGGACTTTGGTTTCTCAGGATTTGAGAAAGCTAAGAAGGGAGGGATTAGTCTCAATCTTCTCCTGCCTGACTCCATCTGTGATGCGAAGCTTTTCAGAGCAATGCCAGCTCCCTCTTGTTTAGAAGGACTTTTTCATCTCATAATCTACTATAAAAACTACTATAAAAATCTTTTGGATTTTCCCCATCTCCTCTCCCTCCCTCCCTCCAAGGAAGACAGGGCCTGGAGTTTGGCTGCTCTCTTAAGAGAAAGTGTTCACGGACTTGGTGAAGTGACCTAGTCCTCCATGGGGAGGGCCTGGCGAGTCTCTACTTTGCCCTTATAATCCATGACACTGGGGGCACTGACCCAAGGTGGACATTCCTGGGATCTACTTCCAAATTCCACTTTGGTGGGATGGAGTGTGTGAGGGCTAACTCTCCAGCTGGTGGCCCTTGCCTAACTTCACGAAGAGGGGTGAAGACCATCTCGTTCATTAACCAAATTCTCCTATGAAGGACAAGACGCCAACTTCCCTCATCAGCCATCCCTGAGGCTGAGTATTCCTCAGGCAAAGAGCAGGGAATCTGAGAAGCAATGAATCTCTATCAGGGTTTGGTGAAACAGTGCGAGGATGGCCTGCTCCTGCTTCTCACGTATGAGACATGAAGTTGTATCAAATCGGTAAAATTTTAATGAGAGGAACTTCATAAGAGGGGGAAAGTTAAAGTCCCAGGTTAAAGATTAATATTCCAAGTTCAGAACAAAAGGATGCTCTTTTGTGGCTCTGTGCTTACGCCTCTGAATGTAGACATTGTTCTGAGAGCCATTTTTCCTTTGCCAGATCTTTAAAGGGTAATAAATTAGCCTGTGGACAGCCATACAAGCTGCTACTAGATGTGAATGTGAATGCGTCTGAAGAAAAGGCTGACTTTCAATCAAAGTCCATTGAAAGAATGGTTGGATTTTCTAAAGAAGCATGTTGTGCCTATTAACCAACTTACAAAAGGGGCCATTTCCTTGATTTATGTTTGGTTGCTATAGCGATCCTGTAGCCCAAACTGGCAGGTGAAGCTCCTCTCCAACCATCTCAGAGGTTTTTCTTAGTCACCCTCGGAGGCCCAACACAGCCCCGTGGGTAAGAGGCAGTGTGCAAACAAGCTGTGTGTGTTAAAAAAAAAAAAAATCAAACATCTGGCTCAAGCGTTTTCACACATCTCTCTTAAATGATGACTTCTCTGCAAGACTTTGGGGGCAAGCCTCTTTACAGCCCTTACAAACGTGAGGACAAAGGAAAGTTCATTGTCTTACTGGGGACCCTTGAAGGCTGGTTTCTGTAAGTGCAGCTTAGTGCTTTACAGGATTCACAGCGCTCAGTGTCAACGCTACCTCTTCAAAGGTGGCTGTGCCTTCATGGTGCCATGGCCGAGACACAGGTGCGCCTCCGCGTGTGCAGCTCTGCTGAGCAGGTGGATCAGCATCACTGCATGCTCATCCTGGAGGGATCTGAAGGCTAACCTTGCCTCGATTCTGTTTCCCAGCGGGGAAAAGAGGGGTGGTCGAAGGTGGTCTGGGCCACAGCAGAGCTGTCTCAGCCAAGTCTCTCACCATCATCCCTGACCTCATGAGTGAGCAGTAGGAAATCCCTGGGTCAGAGAGGGGAGAGGCCTTGGATACTGCTGCCTGGTAATGTCACACGTAATTCTCAAGGAAAACATTATCACTGGGTCAAAGACAGAACAGGAATTATGTCCTGGGGGAGAGAGAGAGAGACGAGGGCAAGGCAAGGAGAATCAGCACTGAGCGGGAAGCGGGGGACACGCTTCACTTTCGGCGGCTCTTAGAGACGGATCAGCTTCCTAGAGAGAGGTCAGCGCAGCCTGAGAGGCCGGTATCGACTGATAACGCACTGCCTTTTCCAAGGAGGCAGAGCGCACGGGTCGGGCACATCTGACCCTGAACCGAAACCATGTGCCCACTTGCAGCCTCCTGGGTCAGACAGCTCCTTGTGAAGTCTTCCGAGTGTCTGGGGGAGCCTGGGACGGAACCTTCTTCCCTGGTCTCCAGGTGTGTGGCCTGTGTCCTTCAACATAGTGTAAGTCAGCTCAGGCTGCTAACAAAATGCGCAGACTGGGTGGCTCAAACAGCTGGGAGTCCAAGATCGAGGTGCTGGCATGCCATTTCTAAGGCCCATCCCCTTGTTCATCGATGGCCTCTTCTCTGGGTATACTGACGTGGCCTCCTCCGTGAGTGTGTGTGAGTGTGCGTGTGTGTTCTAATCAATCTCATCAAGGACACCAGGCCCACTCCCAGTGACTTCACCTCTCTCTCTTCCTCTCTTTTTAAAAAGATGTATTTATTTTTGGCCGTGCTGGGTCTCCGTTGCTGTGCGGGCTTTTTCTCTAGCTGTGGTGAGTGGGGGCTGCTCTCTGGCTGTGGGGCGTGGGCTTCTCACTGCAGGGGCTTCTCCTGGTGTGGAGCACAGGCTCTGGGTGCATGGACTTCACTAGCTGCAGTGCACAGGATCAGCTGCTCTACGGCATGTGGGATCTTCCCGACCCAGGGATCGAACTGGTGTCCCTCCCATTGCAAGGCGAATTCTTAACCACTGGACCACCAGGGAAGCCCAGCCCTGCTGATCTCTTTAAAGACCCTCTCTCCAAAGACAGTCCCATGTCTAGGGTCTTGGGTATTCGAATACTTGGGTATTCGACTTCGACACCTGAGTCGCGAGCAGACACGATCCAGCACATAAAACTCACAGGTCAGGAGGTTTGTATTGGAACAGTCCAACCCTCCAGCAGCCTGAAAAAGAAGAGCCTGCTCTGCAGAAGGCTCTCTCCAATCCCCCAAACCCAGGCCCTGGAGGGAATTTCCACAGGCCCCACCAGTACCTGCCAGAGCCTTTTCCTGACTTCCAGTAAAGCCAGGATTTCGTCATAGCTCAGAGCTGTGGTGACAGCCTTTCAGCCAGGAATTCCTGGTAGCCTCATTCCCCACAAGGTCTTGGAGTCGTTTGGCTAAGAACTGTTTGCTAGTGGCTGAAAAATGAATCCTCTGGTTCCATTCCAAAAATAATTTATGGCTTATTCCATCGCTCTCTGTACTTCCAAGAAACTGAAGGGAATGGCCCAGAGAGGAAAAAAAAAATCCTGTTCCTCTCTCCTACTCCTTTATTATGCTATAAACATTTGTTAATAGAGCAATTATCTTTTGAGCTGTAAAGGCTAAGTAAGTCTGAGGAAGAGGGGGTGAAGGAGAGGTGCAATTCTTCAAGCTTAATGAAGTCAAGTGAGATTATTTCAAGTGGATGTGAGTTATGGTGAACAGAGTCCCTTTTTTTTTTTTGCTGAAGTTCAGTAAATGATGACATACCATCCTGTTGATCTAAACCTCCTTGCAGCTCAGCTTGGTCAGCCTGCACACACAAATACACAGTAAGGACATCTGTGGCCAGCCTTGGGCTTTCACCAAGGTAACTCTTTGTGGTTGAGAGGTGTCTGTGGCCACAGGGACGTGGATCTGCTGTCTCTGATAATCCATAGTTCATAGAGCTATCTTCACTGAGCATTTGCCAAAGGTCCTCTGTTGTGTCCAGTACTTTATATGCTTATTTCAACCTCCAGTATCCCTGTGAGAAAAACCTTACTTGTCATTTTTGGTGAATGAAGAAGCAGGCTCAGACATGCAGAGGAACCTCCTAGGATCCCACGGCGAGGGGAAGATGGAGCTGGTATTTGGATTTAGCCTCTGCTCTGGACCTGGGCTCTGACATACCCGGGCGCGTCTGAGCAGGCTCCCCTGAGGGTTCATGTGCTTGGACATCACGCAGACGGCCTCAGGGTGGAACCGAGTCAGCAGTTTGGCTCATGAAAGTATTATCCCAGGACTTCAGGCCTCTGAATCTAGGTGAAGCTCCCCTGGTGGCTCAGTGATGAAGAATCTGCCTGCAATGCAGGAAATGCAGGTTTGATCCCTGGGTTGAGAAGATCCCCTGGAGAAGGAAATGGCAACCCCCTCCAGTATTCTTGCCTGGGAAATCCCATGGACGAGGAGCCTGGCGGGCTACAGTCCACGGGGTCACAAAAGAGTCAGACACGACTGAGTGCCTAAATATCCACACAAGAACAGAGAATGAAGAATGAGAGAGTCTGGTCCTCTGCCTGCTGAAAAGTGGTCATCACATGGGACCTTGAGTGAAGGGGACAGGTGGGCTAAATTTCAATGGCTCAAATCTCTACAGTGACAGTTGAAAGCAGAAGTTTAATCTTTCGGGAGAAAGCACAGCTCCCAAGCAGGACAAATTCTGTGTAAAGGTGGAGGCTCCGGATGACTGTCTTTCACTGTCTCTGTTGAGGGCTTTCTGCTGACGGTCCAGAATGGAGGTACCTCCAGGCGAGAAGGGCAGCCTGTGGCCCGGTAATCACTGACCGAATGGGTGCCACCTGGGGTGGAGGCCCTCACACGCAGACTGGCCCAGTCCTCCCCTAGGCTCCTGTGCTGAATGAACAGAACCGGGACTTGATGTCAAGTGGCTGCAGAAATATTGAGAATATTTTGCACCAAAGATAACAGCACAGCGACTGTGTCCTGTCTGCTTCCATTAGCTTAGAGAGTCCTCCGGGAATCCCCAGCACCAGTTCAACGAGACTAGGCCCGGAAGTAGTGACTGGCTGCTCCAGAGTCTGTTGGAACTCAGATCTGAAGTCTCTCTAGATCATTTGTTTTGCTGCTATTTGTTTTTATATCCCAGAACATCTAAACTGTTTCTCTTCTTCCTCTCCAACTTGGAGCTACAGTAAAAACATAACCGATGGCTAGATATGGTCCCTTGTGGGACTCTTCCCTCTAACTGTGTTAGAGTGTTTGCAGCTTGCATTTCCTTGACAATGTTTTACTATATTTTGCCACTTACCTTTATCATTAAATTTGCTACTGTGAGCTGGATAAACACACTATTTAATTTTTATTAAATATGAATCTTATTTTTTAAAAGCCACTAGCTTTGTGGCCAATTTGTGAAAAGTTTCTTCCCCTTTCCCCCTTTCATACACGTTGAGTGTATGAATCTATGAACCTACAGGTGCTGCCTGAATGTTTGGGGTCACAGCTGATCTGCTTTCATTGAGCTCTACGCGAAGATGGGGAAGAACAAACGGAAGGGAAACAGCTTCTCCATGAACTACAGTCATTTTTCACAATGTCTATTTGCATCCTTCCTGAATTTAGTTTTCAAAAGAAACTAATGAGTGAAAACATGAAATCCGGAGGACATTACATACGTGCGGAACACCCTGTTATTTACAAACTGCTTTCCATGTATTTCACCAATTGACAAAGGGGAGGATCCTTTAAAAATTTTGAACTCATGTAGAAGGAGCTGGAATTTGCAAAGTGACTCCTGATGCTGGGGAGGGCTGCTGGCCTGATACTAAGAGAGGCTGAGGGGTCTATCTGTGTGTGCACCAGAATGGATGAAAGCATTTCCCATCCACGCTTCCCTTTTCTGCCCTGCTAATGACCTCAGCCCTGGCCTGAGGGACCAACATCCCTTAGAATGAGAGGTTATTTAGCTTTGATATGAGTGCAACATTGGGCATCTCTGCAGAGAAATTGCTTACTCTAAAAATTTAGTTTCTTTCTTTTTCTTGTAAGTGGAAACATAGGAAGAAATGTGGTTTGGAAAAAAGAGTATATGGAAAAAATGAAGCCGTGCCAGGAATGAGTTTTGGGTGGAGGAAAGAAGATGGATTTTGTGTTGGCTGGAAGAGAAGACGGTCAGGATCTATAGGAGAGAAACTTGGGTGCCCAACTTTGCTCAAGGCGATGTGCGTTTCGACAGTGCACTTCTGCACAAGCTGTGAGACCTGTGTCGCTGGGAGGAGGTGACTGGATTTAGGAGGGACACAGCACAAACGGGAACAGGGCCACACAGTGAGAAACGGACAGCCTCTCAGTCCAGTGCTCTGAGTCCGGCGGGAAGAAAGTCTTCATTGTCCAAGTGTCTTTACTTCTCTAATCTCTCCTCAACCAAGAAAGCGTCACAAGTGATAGGATTTTTTCCCTGTGTGGCCATTATATATAGTTTCTTATAAATACATTTAAGGAAAGGCGTAGGGGTATTTAAAGAGACGCAGCGGAAGAGTAACATTCCAGGTTCCTTTGAGTCTCGTTCACTCCTCGGTGCAACGTGGAAACACCCTTGTAGGGCTGCCATGAACACGAAGGAGCTCTGTCCATTCTCAGGCGCCACTACAGCCTCCAGTTAGGTGTGAGTGAAGACGAAGCAAACTTGCAGGGAGCTAAGAGTCACAGAGAAAGCTCGTTAGGGAGTTGGGTTTGGAGGGTGAGAGGGACAGAGTGAGGCGGTGGGGCTTTCAGCTCAGGCAGTGGGGGCGCTTGAAGCTTCTGCACGGGGTGAGTCACGGTGAAAGAGATGGTTGCGGAAAATTAGTCCCGCGACGGGGTACAGGACACGCGGGGGAGGAAAGAGGCTGGAGAGGAGAAGCATGAAGCCGTTACTGCGCAAGTGCTGGGCGGCTGGCAGGAGAGAAGCACAGAGAATCCAGTGCTGTGCTCCAGAAAGGTCGCAGGAGCAGAGTCAGGAGTTCACAACGAGTTGAATGGTGATGGGCAGCTAGAGAAGAGCACTTGGTGGAGACAGGGTTAAAGGAACAAACGCAGGGAGGGCAGAAAAAGTGGGTTTTAAACATACTTTTCAGCTTGTGTGTGTGGACACCATGTCCTGGAGTCTGGCCAAGCATGCGCAGAGATGCTTGTGTGTGGGGATGGGTGACAACACACGGCTGGAGAAGGAAGGGAGGGCAAGACCAGTCTTGAGCTCCACTGTCTAAGACAGAATTTGGAATCTATAATCTGGCTGCTGTCTTTGGCTCTGCCACTGACTCCGGGCAAGTCGTCACCCTCTTTAAGCCTCAAGGCATCATCTGCAAGATGGAGAGAGTCATGATCCCTTTGCATTGCCTCCAAAATTCATCACGTCACCTGAGAAGTCTCTCCCCAAATGCAGCCCGCTGCACCTCCCTGGAGTACAGCACCATCCACACCCCTCTGAGTGATGCAGGAGCATCTTACTTAGTCTCCTGGGACCAGCTCAGGTTCCCCTCCAGTTTTCTACTCTGTAGTCACAGCGACATTTCCACAGTGCCCATCTGATCCCATCGCCATCAAATGCCCTCCTGAAATGGCTCCTGGCATGTTTCCCACAAACCCCTCCACAGCCTGGTCCCCAGGGCCGTGGCCCACCGATCTTTCCTCCTGGCTCTGGAGGCATCGACAACGGGCCTCCCCAGCACATGCCTCTGTCTACCCTGTTCACTTTGTGGGAACCCTTCTCCTGGCCTCACTTGTTGCTTAGCCCGCCCTTCAGTATTCACCACGCGGCTTCCTCTGGGGAGGCCGCTCTGACCACACCCTGATGCAGGTCAAGCGCCTTTGTCAGGATTACTCACGTCCCTTGGGACACATCTCAGCTTCTAAGCAGAGCTTCATGGCTGTGGTCTCTGGGGCTGCTGTCACCTTTAACCTGGCAGCACAGTCAGTACCTCTGGGATCAGGAGGGGACCGTGATGAAGACAGGACTCTGTGGGCACGGGGCCCCTCTCTCGCAGAGAGGCTCTAAGGATGTCGGTAAATGTAATTTGTGAGTGAAGGTGTGAGTCATCATTCTGAATTTTACTGAAGGCTCCCTACATGGTTTTATTAAGCATATTGAGGGACTTCCCAGGTGGCTCAGTGGAAAAAAAAAAATTTTGCCTGCTAATGCAGGAGACACAGGAGATGCAGGTTTGATCCCTGGGTCGGAAAGATCCCCTGGAGAAATGGCAACCCCCTCCAGTATTCTGGCCTGGAGAATCCCACGGACAGAGGAGCCTGGTGGGCTACAGTCCGTGGACTGCAAGGAGACTCACGGTGCCAGACACAACTTAGCAACTGAACAACAAGAACAACAACAGCAAAAAGGACCTTGAGCCCCTCCTCAACTTCCCACCTTGCAGGGGTCGGCAGAGTGCTGAGGGTCCATATTTTAGAATTCTGCCTCTCTTGTTCTATTATCTATTGCTGGGTAAAAAATTCCTCCCAGCTTAATGGCTTAAAGGAACAATATTTATAATCTCCCAGCTTCTTTTGGGCAGGAGTCTGGGCGCCGCTCAGCTGGGTGCTCTACTTCAGGGTCTCTTACCGGCTGCAACCAAGGCACTGGCTGGGCTACAGTCATCTTAGGCCCGGCTGGACAAGGTCCACTTTCGAGTCCGTGTCTCTTTTCTGCAGAATTCAGTTCCTCCTGAAGTGTTAGAAGGACGGCCTCAGTTCCTAAATGAATACCGGATGAAGGACACCCTCAGTGTGCTGCCACGTAGGCCCTACCCGTGTGGGGGCTTGCTCTGTTGAGACAAGTGTGATGCCAAGGAAGAAGGGAGAGACAGAGGGATGGCCAGGAAGAGAGAGCGAGCCAGGGCCTCCATAACTTTTATCTGGGAAATGACCTCGTGTCCTTTTGGCCATGTGCTGTTTGAAGTCACCGGGACCACTGTGCTCGCACAAGAGGAGGAGGTGAAGAAAAGAGCAAAGACCAGGAGGTGGGGGTCATGGAGAGTCATTTAGGGTGCTGGGGCGCCCCTCATATGAATGCCCAGAGCTGTTCCTTTGCAACCAAACGCCATCCTGTCCAACTGGACCTAGTGCACACATTGGAAATGCTTGTGGTTGCTCGATGATGGACTAATCCTGCTCAGAACAGCAGCCAACCCCCCACCCCACCCTGCAGATGACCCTATTGATCCACAGCTTAAAATTTCTCTTTCTTCACTAGGTGTGTCAGGGAAAGAAACAGTCATTTTGACCCAGCAGGGTCACACTTAATCCATTTCCATTAAATAAATATTCACAGACTCCAGCAAGCCACCTCAAAGGTGTCAGGTATTACGCTTTAATCTCAGCAATTATGTGGCCTCCTGTCAGACGGATATGACACCAGGGATACAGAGGGGCCTAAGAATTTCTACCTGGGGTCAGGCCCCAAACAGAGGGAAGTCACTCAGTGCTGGCCGGGGGCTTGTAACAAAGAACCCACCATTCTCTGGCTCTGATGGGTTTCAGAAGGCTAGCTCTGTTTCCGGTCTGGAAGGTGGAAGGGACACAGAGGCCGACCTCGGGTGGCAGGAAGGGTGTCCAAAGACGTGCCCTGTGCGGTGGGCGAGCCTTCCCAGTCCCGCAGCGGCACGGGGTCCTGAGCCAGGGGTGCGGCTTCCATGTGGTGCCCCCCTCCCCATCAGGAACCCCTCCAGCTTCCTCTCCACCAGCTCCTCCAGCCGCGCCCCACGCACCCAATTCACTCACCAAACACCATCCGTATTCCAGGTATGGATGTGGGCCCTGGAGCTCACCAGTGATCAAGAGACTCAGAACCTTGTCCGTGGCTTTGGTGGTGTAGAGGGAATTGGAAATGC
Source organism: Bison bison bison (assembly GCF_000754665.1). Taxonomy (NCBI): domain Eukaryota; kingdom Metazoa; phylum Chordata; class Mammalia; order Artiodactyla; family Bovidae; genus Bison; species Bison bison. Next base: position 6,154,839 of record NW_011494808.1, read on the forward strand.
TGGAGCTGAGAATTTTAAAGCTGGCAGCTGGGGTAAGCCTCATGGAAAAAGTGACGTTTAAAGAAGTAGCTGAAGGAAGAGGGGGTTTGCCATGTGGGAGCTGTGTGAAGAACATTCTAGACAGAGGGGCTGGTCAGGGCAGAGCCTGTCGGTGGGTGTGTGACTGGGAGCAGGAAGGAGTCCAGAGCAGCTAAAGGCAGCCAAGGACACAGAGGGTCGAGTGAGACGAAGCCCGATCTGGACCCTAATTCCCTGCGTTAAATCCCTTCCCGCTGGAAACCACTGGGATGACCTCTCTCTCCTCTGCTACTTAAGTGATAGATGTGGACCCTTGGCATAATTTTATTCTAACATTTATCCATTCATACTGACATTATATTTGCACCCCCTTCAAAGCTGGGGCCTCATGATCTGTGTACCCTGAACACCTATCCCGGGCCCTTACAGATCAGGCCCTTCACACAGAATGCTGAACACAACACGAACCGGCTATTTCCGAACCACTGCCTCTTCCAGACAGGAGACCCCTCTGTGGGAAGACGTAGCCTCCCACACGGCTGGACATGTGGAGGAATAAAGCTCTTTCTCATGGAAGGGATACATTTAGTATTCTAATGAAGTAATTATAAAAGTAAGTAATTACTGAAATAGCCACATCAACTCCCAGTCATTAAAATCCTCCTAAACAGAGCCGGCGTGATGGCTGAGGCTATTAGAAACCTTGGCAACCACCCAAGGCTGACAATAGCTTCTAATTAATTGATCTCACCTCTAATCTGCTATTGTGAGCCCAGCGCCATCATCTGTTTGGCCTACAGATCCTATTGCTCCTTCCTTTTGATTGTATTTGTTCCTGCACCCCTTCTATCTCTTTCAATTAAGCACAGGTTAAGTGGTTCACCCGCAAGAGAATACGAGATAATGGTACCAATCAAAGTAATCTCTTTAATTTGCTAAATGGATTACAGGGAAACCCCAGCCAAAGTGAAGTCATAGCCAGTGGCCTTCCCTTGAACTACACATGAAGAGTATCTAATCATTAACCCACCATAAGCCAAACTTGATTGAGGAATAAACGTCTGCAAAGGTAGCAGGTAGAAGCAGTTTTCAACAGAAGAGATGGCTCTCCGAGACTAAACTGTTCCCATGGTGAAACATCCCCACTGGCTTGTTCCCCAGATGTCTCGCTCCCCTGACCTTACCGTTGCAAGGCACTTCCTCATATACCAAGCAAAGTACTGCCCCACACTCCAGTCAAGAGACTGGATTTATAATCTCTTTGAGGACTTGCTCTGGCTAGATTTCATTTTTCTTATTTGTACTATAAATGCAAATGCAGTCTCATAGGCGTGAGGACTCTGACTTTTGCTGACTCCGAGAAAAAACATATATTGAAGAGTAAACAAGTTTGTCCCCAAGCTGGTAAGTAATTTTCCCTCTTTTTGTGACCCTGCTTGTTCTCTCTGTTACAACACACACACATACACCTCAGAGATCCAGGTGGGAAAGAAGATAGAACGATGCCATACCACTAGGATTCTTGGCATTGCGCATGTCCTTGGCTTGTTAAGCTAGCAAACAAGCAAGAAAAGAACGCTAAATTTGGCCATTTCCCAGAAGAAGAAGAGCAAGAGGTAACAGTAAGAATAAAATGGAAGGTGGAAAAGTACAAAATAAAACTCTCTAAGACTGAAGTACCCAAATTGTGACGTGAAAAGTTCAATCAATATTGATACAGCCTCTATGTCTTCAAGACTTCCAGCTTCCTGGGGTTATCATTTTTTTTCAACATCCAAGTACAATGGCCCAGCCCCCTTAGCCTATGCTCTGCACTAAGTCTCATGGCCTTCCCAACACCTCCATGCATTCCTGAGGAGGCTTATGTCCGGACTACTTCCACTAAGATCTTCTCAACTCATCTCTCAAACTTCCCTTCCTGTCTTGCCTCCTGGGGCATTTGACACCCGCCCCTGCCCCCATCCTTGTCTCCCATCTTTAGACCAAAGACTGACCTAACTTCTCTTCCTCCACTTCCTACAGGACCTCTGGCACAGCACGTGTAATCTGATCTTATGGGCTTCTGGGCAAAATCGTCCTGAGAAGCACTGCAACACAGAGTGGGAGAGGGGTGCCTGGTCAGGAACGCCAGCGATCCCCAGCACTCCAGCGCTCCCACCCAGAGAACTGACCACTGGCCGCGTTTCCTCATGGGCTCTGTCCGTCCACCCCTGTTTCAGAGCCACGCTAGTTTCTCCCATCTCCTCCCTCCTAGTCCCAACCTTCCTCTCCAGGTGCTGGGAAGAGAAGCCTCTTCCGTAGGTCAGTGATAGTCTGCCTTTTCTCCAGGTTTGCTCTGGGATCTATCTTGGCGTGGACAAAAGAGTCTTTCAGGCCTTGTCTCCATCGGAACGCCGGCCACTGTCCACAAGCAATTCAATTCCTAGAGCGGACTACTAAAACTGCGGCCGGACTGGAAAGGAAGTCCTTTCAGCACCGGTCTGTATAAGATGCAGGGATGGGTGCAGGAGGGAGCCGGCCACGGGGTGAGGGACACGCTCTGCTTTCGGGGCGTCTGTGCTCGGGCGGGGACATTGAGTGTCCGCGCCCGAGGCGTGCGGGGAGCGGGAGGAAGCCGAACGGCAGGAGGCCCGGGTCTGGCTCCCCTACTTGACAACACAGGACACACAGACAGGACAGACAGCCTCTCTGAGTTTCAGTTTTAAGTCAAACAGGGACACAAACACCCCCTTCCCTGCCTCATTCCCAGAGTGGCTGTGAGGACTGAAGGGAATGATGAGTGTAGGAGAGCTGTGGAAACCATAAAGCCTCACATGAGTGTGCCTTCCCACTGGAGCACAGTCTTTCGGGGTTCAGATGTTAAAAGGTTGGTGTCGTGTTTGGCGGGACTAAAAGAAACTAAACGCTCAGTGAATCAAGGATCATCCCAGTGAAACCCCAGCCACGTCCTGCACACTCCCCCCAACTCTACACATGCATTCTTAGCCCTCACACACGGTCCCCTTCAGCGTTTCTGATTGAGAACGTCTCTCATGCTCACAAGACCAGGTTCACATATAATCTGCTAAATGCATGCATCTCCTTTGTGACTGGCCTGAAATTTTGCTCCCTCTCTTTCCCCTAATTCTGAGTAAGCTGTATCTTGGTTTCCACCTTGTTTATCTGACCCACTCAGTATCTCTTTGATACAGGGTGTTATGACCTAGTGGGTTTCAGCTGTGTTAGAAATAAAATCTACAGATCAACAGATATTCAGCAGTGCCGCCAGGTAGAGACATTGGTGCACTTGTGTACACTGGCCTGAAAGTCGACAGCTGTTGCTGTGGACCTTACATGAGGGTTTGGAAGGCCTGACAGTGGTTAGAGAATGCTTCAAGAAAGATGCTGGACTTTTGCATGGGTATGGCATAAACAGTAGATTGAAGTCGCCCTGGAAGCGGCAACTCTCATATTTGCATCACGTTTAAAGTTTGCAAAAGGTTCTCATACATTATCTCATGTAACTGTTACAATAAACCTGGGAGATTAATACCACTGACTTCACCTCCTGCTGTTAAGTCGCTTCAGTCGTGTCTGACTCTGTGCGACCCCATAGACGGCAGCCCGCCAGGCTCCCCCATCCCTGGGATTTTCCAGGCAAGAACACTGGAGTGGGTTGCCATTTCCTTCTCCAATGCAGGAAAGTGAAAAGTAAAAGTGAAGTCGCTCAGTCGTGTCCGACTCTTAGCGAACCCATGGACTGCAGTCTACCAGCTCCTCCATCCATGGGATTTTCCAGGCAAGAGTACTGGAGTGGGTTGCCATTTCCTTCTCCAATGCAGGAAAGTGAAAAGTGAAAGCAAAGTCGCTCAGTCGTGTCTGACCCTCAGCGACCCCATGGACTGCAGCCTTCCAGGCTCCTCCGTCCATGGGATTTTCCAGGCAAGAGTATTGGAGTGGGTTGCCATTTCCTTCTCCAACGCATGAAAGTGAAAAGTGAAAGCAAAGTCGCTCAGTCATGTCTGACCCTCAGCAACCCCATGGACTGCAGCCTTCCAGGCTCCTCTGTCCATGGGATTTTCCAGACAAGAGTACTTCATCTCCTAGCTCTAATTAAACAGAGACTTGGAAAGGTAACCTCACAGAAATGTGTATACTGCTGCTGCTGCTGCTGCTAAGTCGTTTCAGTCGTGTCTGACTCTGTGTGACCCCATAGACGGCAGCCCACCAGGCTCCTCCATCCATGGGATTTTCCAGGCAAGAGTACTGGAGTGGGGTGCCATTGCCTTCTCCAAATGTGTATACACGTGCCCCCAAAGGCATGGACAAGATGGGTAGAGCTACAATGTTCATGATGGCTCTAAAGTGGACACAACCTACATGTCCATCCTCAGGGTGAAGAAACGCATAGGTAACGCTGTATCCACACAGCAATGAGAAGAAACCAACTGCAACCAACTGCACGAAAAAGACGATTCTCTTAAAGATCACAAGTGTGAAAGAGGGCAGACACAAAAGAGGGGTATACTGAGTATCCTACTGGGCTTCCAGTGTGGCGCTATTGGTAAAGAACACACCTGTCAATGCAGGAGACATAAGAGATGAGGGTTTGATCCCTGGGTTGGGAGGATCCCCTGGAGAAGGAAATGACAATCCACTCCAGTATTCTTGCCTGGAGAATCCCATGGACAGAGGAGCCTGGAGAGCTACAGTCCATAGGGTTGCAAAAGGTCGGACACAATTGAAGTGACTTAGCATGCATGCAAGCATAAAAAGTCGGCTGTCATAAGTCAGACAGTGCATATGCTTGGGGCAGGGTGGGGACAGAAAAGGAGAATGGAGGGGCCTTTGGAGGCATGTGTTCTGTTTCCTGATCCAGTTTCTGGTTACTTTGGAGGCGAACCCTGACTCACAAACTGTTCTTGAGGGCGGCTGCTTTTGGTGATCTGGAGAAAACCCAGCGGTCAGGAACTCTTCTTGTGTGTTTCTGATACAGAGATTCCAAACGCATCTTTTCCCTTTACATCTCCCTTCTCCTGCAAGGGAGAAGCTCTTCCTATTCATGACACTGGGGCTCTCTGAGGAGTGGAGTAGGGTGGCTTTGGGGTGGCCGGGAACGTCCTGGACCCCATGCCCAGGCTGCTTTGCCACGTGGCCCAACGGCTCCAGTCTGCCCCCCTCCACCTACACCAGCCTCTAGTGCAGTGGGCTGAGTCTTTGGTACCTGCCTGGAATTCTTCCTCACCAGCTCCACCTTGAATTCTGCCTTGTAGGTATTCAGCTAACTTCTGGAAGCTACCTGGGAACACATAGACATAGGCTTTGCTGTTGGTACTATTACTGGCCTTGAATAGAGATACCCTTTATCTACTCTTTCAACTATGCAAATATTTCACTGATGCAGTCATTCATTTTTTCCCTCTCCTTTTTTAAAAGACTTATTTATTTAACGAATTGTATTTTTTGCTGCACTGGGTATTCATTGCTGTGCGTGGGCTTTCTCTAGTTGCAGCAAATGGGGGGCTACTCTCCATTGCAATGCAAGGCCTTCTTGCTGTGGTGGCTTCTCTTGCTGCAGGGCACAGGTTCTAGGCATATGGGCTTCAGTAACTGAGGCTCCCGGGCTTAGTTGCTCTGTGGCATGTGGGATCTTCCTGGATCAGGGATTGAACCTGTGTCCCCTGCATTGGCAGGTGGATTCTTAACCACTAGACCACCAGGGAAGACCTTTCCCTCTCTTCTTTTCTCCTTTCCTGTCCAAATTCTTACCAACCAGAAAAGATAACCAGCGCTGGATCTAAGACACAAATGTCCAGTTTATGAAATGTCTATGATACAAACTGCAATTCAGATACAATGTACTGGTCAAGTTCCCTTGACCTTCAGACCTTCAACCAATCACATGGGGAGAGGAGATTAATGTGGTAAAACTGGGTCTTCATGTAGCCACTGGGCTGGCTGTCAAGGACCCTGCTCTAACCTAGGTATCTGCAAGTGGGCTTGGAGCTGGCTGTGTTTTCCCTGGGCCTTTTCCACACTGACTGTTCTATCATCATTTCTGTGATCACTCTTTGAAATTAGAGGTGCAACGACACTGTCTCTTTTGCCCCAAACTTTACAGGTGGCAGCAAATGGTCTGGGAGTTATTTTGACTAGTTCCATACTTGCTAATACTGGGCTGGATGAAGTGCAGGCTGGAATCAAGATTGCCAGGAGAAATATCAATAACCTCTGACATGCAGATGATACTGCCCTTATGGCAGAAAGTGAAGAAGAACTAAAGAGCCTCTTGATGAAAGTCAAAGAGAAGAGTGAAAAAGTTGGCTTAAAACTCAACATTCAGAAAACTAAGATCATGGCATCTGGTCCCATCACTTCATGGGAAATAGATGGGGAAACAGTGACAGACTTTATTTTTGGGGCTCCAAAATCACTGCAGATGATAACTGCAGCCATGAAATTAAAAGACACTTGCTCCTTGGAAGGAAAGTTATGACCAACCTAGACAGCATAGTAAAAAGCAGAGACGTTACTTTGTCAACAAAGGTCCATCTGGTCAAAGCTATGGTTTTCCCAGTAGTCATGTATGGATGTGAGGGTTGGACTATAAAGAAAGCTGAGCACCGAAGAATTGATGCTTTTGAACTGTGGTGTTGGAGAAGACTCTTGAGAGTGCCTTGGACTGCAAGGAGATGCAACCAGCCCATCCTAAAAGAAATCAGTCCTGAATATTCATTGGAAGGACTGATGTTGAAGCTGAAACTCCAATACTTTGGTCACCTGATGCAAAGAATTGACTCATTTGAAAAGACCCTGATGCTGGGAAAGATTGAAGGCGGGAGGAGAAGGGGACAACAGAGGATGAGATGGTTGGATGGCATCACTGACTCAACGGACATGAGTTTGAGTAAACTCCAGGAGTTGGTGATGGACAGGGAGGCCTGGCATGCTGCAGTCCATGGGGTTGCAAAGAGTCGGACACGACTGTGCGACTGAACTGAACTGACATCTGCTAATCCAGGAAAACCGAGGTGTGAAACGAGTCTGATGACATTCCTCCCGTTGTGTTTCACTTCATGTGGTTTCTTTTACTCCTGTTCCACGCTTCCCAGGTGGTGCTAGTGGTAAAGAACAAATGTAGGAGACGTAAGAGACGTGGTTTTGATCCCTGGGTCAGGAAGATGCCGTGGAGGAAGGCACGACAATCCACTCCAGTACTTTTGTCTGGAGAATCCCAAGGAGAGAGGAGCCTGGCGGGCTACAGTCCATAGGGTCACATAGAGTCAGACACGACTGAAGCGACTTAGCATGCACACATGCATGCATGCATGCACTCCCATTCCACAGATTACCAATTTACTTACTGAGTTTTTATTAGGTACCTGTATTTTAAGGCTTTTCCATGAATTATCTCATTTAATCTTTACATCAACCCCATGATGTAAACTTCTCATCATAATCCTCACTTTATAGAAGGGAAGCTGAACGACCCAGGAATGCCCTAGTTTCACGTGAGACCCTCGTGTGTGACTCTGACTTTGTTGCCCAGTTTAGGACAATTTCATTCAATTGGACAAACATGATGATGCTAGAGCTCGGCACTGGGAGATTCAGTCATGAACATGAGCTTCATCCTCCTCCTCCTGGGGCTTCTAGGTGATAAGGCACGAAACTATTGAACAGACATGATCTTACAAAGTGTGCAGAGCATTGGGTCCTCTTGTGGCTGACATATAAAGGGGGAGCTTCTGGATGCTACAGGCAACAGTCGGGTGCTAAAGAATCCAAAACTGAGTGAGTTAGGACTCTGAACTCTTAAGGGCATGGCATAGAGAGCCTGTGAACGCAAAGGTGCAGTTGTTTAAAAGCCTAAAGACCAGGCCTCTCTATGGATCAATATGACACAGATCTTACTGGGATCCAGGCTTTTCGTTTAGGTGGGAAAGGTGAGGGGTTGTTCAGCTCTCCAGGTGATTCTAGCATGCGTCTGTAGCTGGAGACCACACTGGACCTAGTCACTCAGTTGCCCGCTGTGGGCAGTGAAGGAGCGCGTGAGAGCATGGAGCCACAGAAAGCTTTAGTCCTATTTTAAAAAACACATCTAAACTCCCAAGCTAAAGCTGCCCCAGCTAATCATCCTTAGATGAAACATGGGGTTGAGCATTGACTCTCACCTTCTCCTGCCTTGCCTGCCTGGCATGGTCAGTGTGGTGGCAGGACGCTTCCCCAGCCCTGTACTATGGGGCTGCGTCATGGACCTGCTTTGGCCAGTGGAATGTGGGGAGGAGTGACTGTCCACTCGTCCCCAGGACTCGGCCTTAGGACACCTGTAATGGTCCTTCTTGTCCCTCCTGTACTTCTGCCACCACCGTGGAAAGAGTGTGTAAAGAGGCAACTGCTGGCCCATGAGGAGCAAGGGGAGCCCAACCTGCACCCGGGGCCCAGCCCTGACCCCACCATGCCCTGAGAGGCCCTGCAGAGGCTGGACCGCTGCAGAAAGCATCCTGTTGTTTTACACCACTGAGAAATGAGGGTCGCCGGTTTCACAGCATTATTATAGCAAATACACACCAGGCTTGGCTTAGTTTCCATCTTCAGTCGGTCAGGCCCAGAAATTTGTCCTAATTTCCCCATTGTCATAGCATCCCTGGGAAAGAGAAGCCTTCCTGGGTCACCCTGTGTGAAGGGGCATCCTTCACAAAGTGAGGAAAGTCACTCCTCACTTTTCCTTACCACACAGAGACCCATTTTACACGTGATGTATTTATTTACTCCCTGTCTCTCCCCTGCCTCCCTGAATGTGTTCAGCCAATATTACTTTGTAGGGTGAGTGACTGAGTGACTAGGTCCAGCATGGTCCCCAGCTACAGACACATGCTAGAATCACCTGTAGAGCTGAACAACACCTCGCCTTTCCCATCTAAACTAAAAGCCTGGATCCCAGTAAGACCTGGGTCATATTGATCCATAAAGAGGCCTGGTCGTTAGGCTTTTTAAAAAAACTGCCTGGTTAATTCCCACATGTAGCAAAGGTTGAGAACCCCTGAGCCGTGGGTGTGGAGGCTGAACTCAGAGGTGGCTTTCTAAAGGCAACACCTGATCAGAATCCTCCAAGGTGAGCTGGGTAAGCCTGGTGATGAGGGTGTGAAGGGGTCCGGTCGGGTAGCCTATAGCCATCTGCCACGTGTGAGGACTTGAAAGGGGTCTGGCCCAAATGAGGATGTCTTGTAAGTGCAAAGTACACACGGGATTTTGAAGACTTAGTCTGAAAAAGGGAATGTAGATGATTTCATTCATGATTTTTATATGGCTATGTGTTGAAATAGTATTTCGAGTATGCTGGGTCAAATAAGATCTATTGTTGAAATGAATTTTTCCTGCTTCTTACTTTTTAGCGTGGTGATGAGAACATTGAACCATACCTCAGTAGCACACGGTCTACCAGGCAGCTCTGGGTTGCAGGGTCTTCCAGACCAATGAAACGTGACCACAGCCGAGACGGAGACACGTTCGGGTGGGGAGGGTGAGCTGGAACACACAGCTTGCTGGGGCTCGTGGAGAGGGCAGGGAGGGGATTCACCAAGGGTGGCCCAGAGGCAGGAATGCCAGTGCTTAGGCCTGCAGTCACCTCCTGGAAGTGCTTGAGAAAGGTCTTTCTTAAAGCAGGACATTCAGAGGCAGAGTGTAAGGGGAGATGGGCAGATACTAAGGAAGTGAAATATTTGTAATAGGGGAGTGAAGAGCCGGCTGGCAACCGCTCTCCTATTCTGAGGCACTTACAGGTTGATTCATGGGCAATTTGAAGCCACGAGCAGTTACGGTGATGAAACATATAGACCGAATGATTGCCCATTCCTTATCTTTGCCGGTGAGCCCGTGCTCCCCTCTGCCTGCCGTCACACACACTGTCACCTTGAGAAGTGCGATCCCATCACTGTCTGTGACGGGATGAGCTGGGAGACGTCACTTCTAACAGCCCATGAGAGATGGGCCCATTCAAAGATGCATTAGGCGGCCTCTAAGAAGCCAGCCTGCTTTGGCAATTGCAAGAAGGAAGAAACTCAAGTCAGAACCAGATCAGAACGTCAAGTAAATAGAACTTTCACCTCAGGGCCCACTGGGTGATGATTTTGAAGGCCAGTTGTGAAAACTGTTGGAGAAGGAAATGAAATGATTGCACAAATGAGGAGCTGGAAAGACTAGGGGTGTAAAAAGTCATGCACAATCATTGAGACCAACTAGAGCCCTTTGCTAGGTACCCAAACATCAGTGATCATTCTGCAATTGATACAAAACATGGATCCACAAAGAAGCCTCAGAAGCCTCTGCTGGATTCTACACAGCAAATGGGACTGCTCCACGGTGGTGGCCTGTCCCCCCAGTAGCTGAGGCCTCAGGGGGTTGTCTGGGTAAGCTCAGTGCTACCTGAGGCTTATATGGCATCAGCTTATAGTGGATATAAAATGCATAGGAACTAATACGGATGCCAACAGAGAAAAGATTTCTTCCCATAGTTTTAATATGAAGAGCTTTATTTGATCAGATTGAATAGAAACTGGTATTTTATAGACTGATAAATCTGGGTGTGAAGTAGATCACCCCTCTTATTGAACAGGGGAAGATCCCGAGGCCCATCCAGGGTCCACAGCCAGTCAGAAGGGGGGCTGGAAGCTGAGCCTGGCCTCCTGTGTCTCTGCTTGGTGATCTGTGAATGACCCAGGGGTTGAGATGTTTAGGACTAAAGGTACTTGAGGTGCTAGGAACAGGTCTCAGGCCGTGGTTCTTCACCCAGGTTGTGATCTTTAATAGGCGAATCAGAGTCATTGATGCTCTCAGGGGTGGGATGTGCTAGGAACAGGTCTCAGGGCCGTGGTTCTTCACCCAGGTTGTGATCTTGAATAGGCGAATCAGAGTCATTGATGCTCTCAGGGGATGGGATGTGCAGATCTAGAAGCTTTCCAGGTGATTCCAACCATGGTTGAGAATTGCTGCCTGATAGAATATTTGAGTGATCTTAGAGAGAACCCAGTTTTCAAAGGCAGAGCATCACCTGCCAGAGATGACTGCTATGTCCACCTAGAGGCCTCTCTCATAGAGGAGAAGGAGATTAAATTAGCAACATTATTGTGACCTCAAGACATTTTCATTAATCAGACAGACACCAGTGAGTTGCAAAGTTACCTTACTGCCCAGTGAAGGAGATCACCACACACCTTACCGGTCCTGACCAGCTGATGCCAGCTTTGTTTCAGTTGGTGCCATAGTGGATTCTCCCGCCAACCTCTCCATGGCACACAACCCAAGACGGATAAGTCTTTGAAGCAAGCCTAGAACTGTCCACGGAATTTTCTGCAAAGGTGCAATGTTCCAAGTCTGCACTAACACATCGCCACCAGTCACCTGTGGCTACTGAGTATTCAAAACGTTGCAAATAAAACCAAGAAACTGAATTTTAACTCTTATTTCCCTTTATTTCACATTTTGATTTGTCACACACAGCTAGTGACTACTGGATCCGATAATGAAAAGAAGGTCTCAGGACTGTACCAACCAGGTAGGTGATGGAAAATTTGTAGATGACAAAGGTAAATATTTTAATTTTAAAATGTTTTGTGGCTTATTTATTCTATACATGTCATTAGTTTGCTTAGCAAGATGGGACATTAAAAAAAAAAACAAAAACCTTAGCAGACAGTGGTTTGTGACAATAAGGCACAGGGAATACTGATTTAAAAAAATGCTTTGTGTATTTGGTATTCCTTTATAAGAAAGATTTACTGAATTGTGTGAGAAAATTCTTGCCTGGGCACGTTGAAATATATGATGAGAAGAGTTTGAGGAAGAACTAGGATCTCAGAGCAACGGTCTTGCTCTCAGTTGCTTGAAAGAATCATATTGTAGGAATGATGGAGCTATTGCTTCATCTAATGACAACCTTTCTGTGGAAACTCTTCCAAAAGCAAGTCACTTGAATGCCAATATCAACTTATTCTCCCAGAGACACAAAAAGCACCAAATTCTCCTAAAACAGAGCGGGCCACTGGCCAAAGAACATGACTAAACTTTTCCAATCACGTCTTTCAATGCAGGAAGCAGACAGTCTCTGAGGCTGTGCATTTGCGATGAGATTCTTGGGATGTTGGTATGCTTATCCTATATGACATTCCAACAGTTAGTTATTTTTGGTTAGCACTTCAATTTTCATGTGAAAAACCATATCATGCCCATAGAAACGCAAACCCCTGCCATCTCTATCATGATATTTTATCTCCTTCCTAGATGCTCGACAGTGTTCCTCAATTTACCCTGATAAAAATGGAAAGATCATAAACTTAAATCAGTCCTTCAGCCTTGGTTGCCATATCTCTACTGATTTCACTTTACAAACTGTAGATTAGAGGTTATGAGAGACCCCCTGATTCTTTGCCAGCCCAAGTATGAGCATTACTTTTTTTTTTACCCTTTCTACCCCATTTATCCATTTATCTTTTTTTAAAAAAATTATTTTTACTTGGAAGATCATTGCTTTACAATACTGTATTGGTTTCTGCCATACACCAACATGATATAAAACAGGTAGCTAGTGGGAATTTGCTGTTTGACACAGGGAGCTCAAACCTGAGGCAGCCTGGAGCGGTGGGATGGGGTGAGAGGTGGGAGGCAGGTTCAAGAATAGTACTTTTATCTTGCTGAAAAGTGGGATCGGGGATTCATTTGTGGAGGGGAAGAAGATCTTGTCAAGGGGTGGATTGATGTAGAGGTCCTGATGCTGAACTTGCCAGTAATGTAGCCTTGGGTACTACGTCACTAACTTTTCTGAGATCCACTTTTCTCAGGAATAAGAGCAATAGTGCCTCAAGCGGGGCCTCGAGGACATCACAAGGGGTACCTGCTTGTATGCTCTGTAAACTGAAGTGCCACCCAGGTGTGAAGGACCAGGGAGGGGCAGCACGCTGGCTCCTTCCCAGTGAGACCTGCGTATACTCTCTGACATCACAAGGGGTACCTGCTTGTATGCTCTGTAAACTGAAGTGCCACCCAGGTGTGAAGGACCAGGGAGTGGCAGCACGCTGGCTCCTTCCCAGTGAGACCTGCGTATACTCTCTTTGTTTCAGTGATGGGCATTTTGGCTTGTTTCCGCCTTTCGGCTGGCGTGAAGAATGTTGCTATGAACGTGTGTACACATGACTGTCTGTGCCCCTGCCTTCAATCCCTTGGCTTTGTGCTCCACAGTGGAGTCGCCGATCCTGCAGTATTTCTATTTTTGATGTTTTGAGGTGCCGTTGCACTGTTTTCCACAGCAGCTGACCACCTAACAGTCCCACTGGCAAGGCGCAAAGACCCCAATTTCTCTACCTCCTTACAAGTGCTGGCTTTCTGTTGTTTGTTTTTGGATTAACAGCCATTCTACTGGGTATGAAGGGGTATCTCACTTTGGCTTTGTTCTGTATTTCCCTAATGATCTGCGATGTCAAACACATTTTTATATACTTGTTGCCATTTGTATATTTTCTTTGCAGAAATTTTTATTCAAGTTCTTTGCCCATTTAAACATGACTTTCTTAATGTCAATAAGAACTTACCTATTTTGTTAACAAATGCTTTAGGATCTAACAACAAAGTCATAATATCCTTAAAAGTAACTGTTAAATGAATCTACATGGTTATCATTATCACTCTCATTTTAATAACTTATCTTTCTTGCTGCTATTTAATTAAAATGATTGAATGCTAGCCTTGTTGCAGGCACTGTGCTAATTAATGTGCATTTGTTGACTGAGTGAATCTTCATACCTACCCTGCAGAGCAGGTCTTGTTAGTGTTCATCTTTTACAGCTGGGGAAACTGGGGCTTGATGGTGCTAACTAGCTTGCCCAAGGGCCATGCAATTATTAAGTGGTAGAAGTCCAATTTGAACCCAGGAAGTCAGACCCAAAGTCTCTGTTCTCAGCAACCTGTGTTACTGACTCTCAGTGATGGTGGCTGGTCAACGATCCACTGATGAACCTCACAGGACATGTGTCTTAGAGGAACCGCAGTAAGGGGCTATTGCTCATGCGCCTTCATTTCAGAACAGATTCCTGGACTCATCCCTGGGACTACGCTGTGTTCTTCTGAAGTGATCCAGCAATATGACTATGGCGTGCTATTAATAGCCCGAAGATGAGATATATTTTGAATATACCTGAAAAATTATATCCTGTAGCACCATACTGTCTTGGCTTGACAATTTACTTTGAGGGAACAAGATAAGTCATAACCACTTTTGGTGTTCAGCCTCCTTCCATCCTACTGGAGGAGAATATTTGCATCTCACCCATTTACTCCACAAATCTTTACTGAGGGCGTCTCATGTGTGCAGTACTGTTCTAGACTCCAGGTGCTATACAAACAGACACAGATTTTCTCTTACTGGTGGTAAGGTGGGTATGATGGGCAGAGAAGGTGCAATTACATAAAGATTTATACATCAAGTGATGGTGGGGACCAGGAAGAAAAATAAAGCAAGTGAGAGGAGAGAGAGGTTCTAAGATGTGAGAGGGTCCAACATTTTAGACAGGGATGTCAGGAAAGGCTTCCACGGTGGGATGATGTTTAAGAGAGACTGGAAGGGTGTGAGAAAATGAACAATTGGTAAAGAGCATCTCAGACAAAGGGAACAAGCAGTGCAAAGGCCCTGAGGCAAGAGGACATCAATGAGGATGGAGAGGTGAGTGGAGCAGAATGAAAGGTGGCTAAAAGTCATTAACTCTGCTGTTCCTTGAATTCTCCATGGTAACACTCCATTGGAATTTATCAAATGGCAATGATCCAGCTGGGGAATATACCATATCTAAGATCCGAGTTAGGAAAATAACACAGAAATGACAGATTTGCTTTTGAAGAGCACATAGTACCTGGATTACTCTTCTCTTTCCTGGGGGATTGTGAATCAGAAGTGTTATGAACAAAAAAGAATGCCCCAGGCTGCAAAGCACTTCCTAGGGCATTTGCCTGCACAGGTATACACCCACCAGAACATTGAGATTCATCTCTTTTACACCAAATGATGAGCCCTTCAATGTTGGACACATTTGCTTTTTCTAAAAACCAATGATGGTCACCAAATCCTCTCTAATGGAGAAGGGGAAACTAAGTCCACAAATGATAAAAGATTAAAAGAGGAGCAGGATTCATGGAGAGTTCACCTGTGTAGACTTTTTTGTTGCAAAATTTTGTTAAAAATTTTTACCGTCCAGTTATATGTTCCAAGAAATCTGACATTAGAATTACAGATAATTTAGGAAAAATTAAACCTTTCTAGAATTTTACAAAAAACTTTTGAGAAATTATTGAAACTAAGAAAAATATATGTTTCAGCATTATATGTATACATTTCAACATATGTATACAAAAAGTCCAATTTTCTGTATTGGATTTCAATAGTTAATTCTGAACATCTCAACCCACAAACATTGGAAAATGAGAGTACTTAATTCTATGCCATTATTATATATAATAGTCTGATTTTTAATGTATATTTAACCAGATGCTGGAGTAACCACAAATTATAGCTTTTCAGTTCCTACAGAATGAACTCCCACCCACACAACTCCCAAATGTGAATTACAGTATTTCAGAATAATACTCAAACATTAAAAATCTCATTTCAAAAGGAGTTTTTCATGTTTTCTACAGAATAAAAATAACCTCAGTCAAGTGTGAAAAAGGTAAGGGTTCCGTCGGAGTCTAGCCTCCAAACTCCACTGTCAAGCACGACATTTTATTCCTCAAAACAAGAGGGAACTGAAGAAGACGTAGTAAAATGAAGACAGATCAAAGAAGCAGGCAGGAGAGTTAGGAAACAGTTGTGTACACACTATTATATATAAAGGGCTCCCCTGGTAGCTCAGAGGGTAAAGAGTCTGCCCACGATGCAGGAGACCTGGGTTCGATCCCCGGGTTGGGAAGATACCCTGGAGAAGGAAATGGCAACCCACTCCAATACTCTTGCCTGGAAAAATTCTTACCTGGACTGATGTTGAAGCTGAAACTCCAACACTTCGGCCAACTGATGTGAAGAACTGACTTACTGGAAAAGATCCTGATGCTGGGAAAGACTGAAGGCAGGAAGAGAAGGGGATGACAGAGGATGAGATAGTTGGATGGCAACACTGACTCAATGGACATGAGTTTGAGTAAACTCCCAGAGTTGGTGATGGACAGGGAAGCCTGGCCTGCTGCAGTCCATGGGGTGGCCAAGAGTCGGACATGACTGAGCAACTGAACTGATTATATAAAACATAAATAACAGAGACCTACTGTATAGCAGAGGGAACTCTACTGAATACTCTGTAATGACCTATAGGGAAAAGAATCTCAAAAACAGTGGATATGTCACACTGCTCCACAGCGGAAACTAACACGACATTGTAAATCAGCTACGCTCCAACGAAAACTTTGAAAAATGAAAATTCTCAGATTCTCAAAAAAGAAAAACTAGCAAATAAAAAGTAAAAACAAGCAAATCATCTCCGAAGAGAATGAAGATCAGTGGAGGTGGCGGAGAGGAGTCGTGGAGGCCAGGGTGGGAGGCCCAGCCACTGTATGGCCGCCAAGGAGAGGATTTCGCGCTGACGGGCGAGAAGGCTGGGCTGCCGCTGTCTCCCCGCTGCCTAATACCCCAGAGCCGGCCCGCACGGCTGATGCACTCTGTCAGCTAAGTCAGACGCAGGTGCTTACCAACACCGATCCAGGTCAAACCGGCACTCCGTCTTGAGGTGGGGGAAGGGGAGAAGGCCAGTTTCCACCGTAATTACGTGCTTTCTGTGATGCTTCAAATGTCTAAGAATTAATACACATGTCAGCTTCCCATTAGACATTTTTTGCCCTCGGATTGCACTGGAATAAAGCAATATGTAATTCTGGTGAGTTCATCGTCATTAAGTTACTCAGTCGGCTCTCACAGACGGTTTGCGGAGGCCGGGCACGGAAGACCAACATGAAGGCTGAATCCACAAGGCACCGTCCCGGCTTCGGCAAGAAGTCCTGCCTCAGCCACGCTTCCGCGTGAGGAACGGGGGAGGCTCCCGCCCACCACGCCCGCGGGGTGGAGGCCAGACAGCTTCCCTCTCCCCGAGGGCTCGCCAGGCCGTCCTGAGGGGACGCTGTTCCCGCCAGGCCCTCCACGCTTTCTCCTCCCCTTCCTCAGAGCACACGAGGTTCCTGTTCAACATGAGCTTTGAGTTAGTGAAGTAAATCGTTAGCTTTCTACACAAAGTTGTTTGCCACGGTACAGAACGACCGTCTAATACAATCGTACGCAAACCACCAGATCCACGTCGCTGGCGTAGCTGCCGCTACCCGACTGCAGGGGTAAGCAGGAGCTGCCGGGAAACGCGCCGATTCTCTTCTGTCGCAAAACAAGCTCCCGATACCCCTCGCCTCCGAGGGCTTATAGAGAAATCAGCGTGTCAGAGCGCAACGCCTTCCAGGGCTCCCCCTTCAGAAGTGCGGAGAAGACACAGAATGTGCTGACGAGAGGAGGCGACGGCGTGTCCCCCAGAGGCCGCATCAAGAGCGGACGCTGTGAACAACCGCAGATTCAGTGTGCGCCTTCTCCCGTCTGTCCTCCCTGCTCTCTGGCCTTCTCCTGGGACAAAACGATCACGCGTGGACTCACGGTTAGGCCCAAAGATTTCCCCAAGGACCAAGGTGGCTCTGAAAGATAATACACGGCTGGCTTTTTACACTTGAGGCCCACAGTGCAGAGGTCTGAGAAGTTGCCCACCTGAAAAATCTCGGATGCAGCCAGCTGATTCATTCAGTGTATTTCTTAAACCCGTGAGGCTAAAGGCTGTTGAGTTTCATGAGAAATAAACAAAATTTCACGTTAACAATAGCGACCTCCCATTCATGTAGACTGACCACAGAAGGGATTGTCTGGGTTGGCAGAATAGAGTGAGTAGCCCAGAGTTACTGTATACCAAGCTGGCTGATAACAGGCAAGCTACTTAATGTCTCATGCCTCAGTTTCCACATTCATGAAATGGGCAATAGAAATTGTACCTGCATCAGAGGATCATTGTAAAAATTAAATGAATCAACAGATGAAAAGCACTAAGAACAATGTCCAATATATAATAAACAGTAAATGTTGGTATAGCAGTAAGAGGAATGTAATTTTTATTAACATTGCATATTGGTTGACCAGTTTTCATAGAAATGGAATTATTAACATGAATAACTCTAATTACTGGACACAGGTTAATCCCTCTTCTGTGCTGATCCTTTAAAGGGAATCTAGGTTATCACTAGGTGCTTGAGTCTTCCAAAATGTTTACTGAGGATCTGTTATTTTTTCTTAATATAGGGATCAAAAATGAACAGATCTTAAAGAAGGTCAAAGTCAGGAAGAATGACAAATATACAAATACAACAAGGTATAAATGTATCAAATCAACACATTGTACACCTTAAATTTACACAATGTTACGTGTCAATGACATCTCAGAAACACAAAACCAAAACCAAAATGCTATGATGGTATTTCCTGCACGGAATGGTTGAGGTAAGCACAGAGTTCTGCAGGAACATGGAAATGGGCATTGTGGTAGGCAGAATGACAGCCTGTCCAAAGAAGTCCAGGTTCTAACCCTCAGAACCTATAAATAGGCTTTATGTATATATAGAGGAGGAAGTAAAGTTGCTAAACAGCTGACCTTAAAATAGGGGGATTATTTTGAGTCCAAAGTGAACAGAAGGTCCTTAAGCATGGGAGAGGGAAGCTGCAGAGTAGGTCAAAGAGACGTGATGGGAGGAGAAATCAACCAGCCATTGCTGGGTTTGAAGCTGGGGGAAGGGACCACGAGCCAAGGAATGCAGCTGCCCTGCAGTGCCTGAAAAAGGCAAGGAAACAGATCCGATCTGAAGCCTACAGAAACGGACGAGCTCTGTCGAAGTTTTTGACTTAATCCATGAGACCCATGTCAGACTCCAGACCTACAGAACCGTAAGAGTGCACTGCTTTACAGCACTAGATTTGTGGTACTTTGTTGAAAAACTGATACAGAGGTAGAATCCAACTTGTAGTTGAAAAGAGAGGGGTGATGGACACAGGAAGCTTCTGAGAGGGGTCACAGCTGGGCCGAGTGTTAGAGGGTGACCAGTGGCTACCTATAGGGAGGGCAGTCTGGGTACCTTGGATGAAGTCTAGTTTCATTGATCCAGTGAGCAAAACCCAAGGAGTGGAATGTTTGAAAATGACACTGGATTGGTAGTATAGCTTAAATAACAGGGAGTCATCCTTAGTTTATGAGAGGGGGACTTACAGGGGCTTCAATCCAGGGAAGGGTGGTGTTAGTTGCTCAGTCCTGTCCAACTCTTTGCGATCCCATGGACAGTAGCCCGCCAGGCTCCTCTGCTCATGGAATTCTCCAGGCAAGAATATTGGAGTCAGTAGCCATTCTCTTCTCCAGGCGATCTTGACCCAGGGATTGAACCAGCGTTTCCTGCACTGAAGGCATATTCTCTACTGTCTGAGCCACCAGGGAAGCTCAATCCAGGAAATAAGAGGGTCATGTTGTGTTTCAGAAACATTGTTGGCATAGCAAGATGGAGGATGAACTTGAAGAGGGCAGGTCAAGTGAAAGGAGACCAGGTAAGAGGTCCAAGTGAGAAGTGATGGAGTCAGAAGTATGGCAGTGGGTGTCAGAAGAGAAAATACAGATTTGGGAAACATTGGCCAGCAGATTTGGCAGGCACTGCTGATGGTTTGTGTTTGAGGTGTTAGGATTAAGATGGAATCCAGAGCTGCCTCTCCATTCCCAGCTTGGGTGATGGGAGAAAAAGGTGCCCTTATGTGGCAGAGGAGCAGAAGGAAGAGGAGCTGATTTAGAGGGAAGATGATGAGATTGTTTTTGAAAGGCCTAGGACCACTAGAAAGCTGAGCGCCGAAGAACTGATGCTTTTGAACTATGGTGTTGGAGAAGACTCTTGAGAGCCCCTTGGACTGCAAGGAGATCCAACCAGTCCATCCTAAAGGAGATCAGTCTTGGGTGTTCATTGGAAGGACTGATGCTGAAGCTGAAACTCCAAAACTTTGGCCACCTGATGTGAAGACCTGACTCATTGGAAAAGACCCTGATGCTGGGAAAGATTGAAGGTGGGAGGAGAAGGGGA
>NW_011494808.1:6175095-6186665 GCF_000754665.1 Bison bison bison
GGAAGGACTGATGCTGAAGCTGAAACTCCAAAACTTTGGCCACCTGAGGTGAAGACCTGACTCATTGGAAAAGACCCTGATGCTGGGAAAGATTGAAGGTGGGAGGAGAAGGGGACGACAGAGGATGAGATGGTTGGATGGCATCACTGACTCAATGAACATGAGTTTGAGTAGGCTCCAGGAGTTGGTAATGGACAGGGAGGCCTGGTGTGCTGCAGTCCATGGGGTCGCAAAGAGTCGGACACGACTAAGCGACTGAACTGAACAGATAAATAGAAACACAGAGAGGTTACTTTGACCTAAAATTACTCACTAAGTGACAGTCAGGACTCTAAAGCTCTGCTGTCTCTTTCTCACTTGATTTTCACTACTCATCAGTCAACGAGTAGGTCCCACCATCATCCTAATTGAATAGATCAAGGAGACAAGGATTAGCAAAGTCAACTAAATTGCTCAAAGTCAGCCAGCCATGGTGGGGCCTGGACAGGTAAGATCAGGCTGAATGATGGACCTACACAGCGAAACCAATCAGCCCCTGTGTGACTGGAAGGAGACGACTCTAGATGATCTCAGAAGACATAAGCTCCCCTTTCTGCTGGGTGGCAGATGAGGTGAGGGTCTGACCCAAGCCAATCTAGGATTAAGCTGGGCTGAGGACAGGTGGCCTTTTTAAAGACTTGGTTCCATTCTGGTTTATTCTTATCCCTTGGATGTGGCCTCCTGGCTTCTGGTTGAGAGCCTAGTGGGGTCTCTGTCTCCTATGGGATTGTGGGAGATTCTGTCCCACCCTTCGGAAGCCTGTTCTCTCTCCTTGTAAAGGAGTGTGAACAAGTCCAAACACAATAAACTTTGTGGTTTAAATGGTACATGGTATAAACAGTAGGCAAATATCTGGCACACACCTCCTTTATATTAGGATTCCTTATTGGCTTAGAACACACAGGTTCCAAAAACACATATATACGAGACATACCTCTATGTTGATTGTAGCTCTATTCCAATAGCCAAAACACGGAAACAACATACGTGTCCATCAACAGAGGAGTGGTAAAGAAGATGCGGTACACATAAACAATACTCAGCAATAACAAAGAACGTATAATGCCATTTTCAGCAACACGAGAGGACCCAGAGATTGTCGTACTAAGCAAGTCAGAAAAAGACAAATGTCATATGACATCAGTTATATGTGGGATTTAAAATATGCCACAAATGAACCCATCTGTGAGACAGAAACGGACCTGCAGACATAGAGGACAGACCGGCAGTTGCCAGAGGGAAGGGGGTGGGGGAGGAATGGAGTGGGAGATTGGGGCTTGCAGATGTGAGTCTTTGTATAAAGAACGGAGAAACAACAAGGTCCTCCTGTGTAGTACAGGAAACTATATTCAATATCCTGTGATAAATGACAATGAAAACAATAGAGAAGAAGAATGTATATATATGCGTGTGTGTATATATACGTATGTATATCTGAATCACGTCGTACAGTACTAGTTAACATTGTTAATCAATTATACTTCAATTAAAAAAATTAAAAATACGAAACTACATATCTATGTATTACTTATTCTACACAAAATAATCCTGCAGCTTTCTTCTCTGTGAAACAAGGCTTGAAAAGCCCTGGTGTGCGTGCATTTGCTGTTTTCCATCCAGGCCGGAAAGAACGCAGTTGGGGTCCCCTATCTCAGGGAACTCTGACCACGGAGTATCAGAGGCTGATCTCAGTCAGTACAAACAACAAACAAAACCACAGCTCAGCTGGGCCTTGAGCCCAAGAAAACCAGCCACACACGAACTCGCACCATAGGGGAAGGAGAAAGGGGGAAAACGTTCTAAAAACAAACCCAGGAGAGAAAAAGGCAGGCTGAGAAGCTGGCTCCACACGGACTGGCTCCCACATGGGTGTGTGGGAGACAAAGCCTGAGAAAGAAAAGCTTCCCTTGACTTGCCAGGAAAGGAGCCCCAATCTCCTGACTTGACTGGAAAACACTGACAAAGGCCAAGAGCTCTGAGTCTCCTGAGAAGGGAGATGGCTTTAATTCATGCAGCAACACAGGTTTGGTTTGAAAGGAAAAAAAGTCAAAACTGGTTGAACACCCTCTGTGTTCTTTATATGGAGAAGTCATCCTAAGTGAAGCATTTATTGGAAAGTGTATGAGTGAGTTAAGATAACAACAGCTGCTGTAACAAGTAAACCTGAAGCCTCAATTGGCTCCACATGGAGTGGGAGTGTAATACAAATGCAGAACGGACTGAATGAGCTTCAAGAGCAGACCCTTGAATTGTGCTTTGATGGAAAAGGCTGAGTTTTCCAAACTGAGACGCTAGGGTGTTAGTTAGGGTGGCATTAGGGTAATTATGGTAATTGTTATTAGCGAATGGGACTGGGAGATAGAGGGAGCTAAGAGATTCAGGAAGGAAAGAGGGGCCTGGGGAAGACGGAAGGAAGAGGGATGGATGAAGAGAAGTGGAAGGGAAGGGAGGGTCTGGGAGGACCCCATGCACGGGGGGAGGAAGCACCTGGGTGAAAGTGGAGATAATGAGTGCATCCCTGGCACCAGAGCCTTCAGTTTAAGCATCTCTAATGAGCAGAGCTCCTGATGAAGCCAATTTCCTACCTGGGCAACTTGAGAAGTTCTCAAGGTCTTCTCAATATTCAGCCAAACATGCCTCACCTTGGGTCCAGCCCTTCTGCCCTGGTTTCTACTTTCTTAGATACGCAGGTCAAGCATAATCACTTTTCCACAGATCAACCTTTCCAGAACCTCAAGTCAGTTTTTGTGGTGTCTCCTCTTCTCCAGGATGAAGGCCCTCTTCATATGTGTTTTCCTGAGAGGATGGTTTTAACCACTTCTTCACCGTCATCCTATTCCTTGGGCTGGACACATTCCAGTTTGTGAACTTTTCAGTGGAAATGTGGTCCCCAGACAAAACAGGCTATTCCAAGCGTGGTTCCCAGCCCCATCTTTGATCTGCACTGGAGCTTCAGATGAAGTTCCCAAGCAGACATACTTCATGGCTGAGTCACGCTCAGCTTCCTGTCAGCCACCACAAGGGCTGCTGCTAAGCTCATTCCCAATTCCTCTTAGGGGCAGATGTTTTTTTGAACGTGAGTGTATAATTTTTCTTTGATCAATTTATGTTTCCCTTGGTAAGATTTGGTCCATTTTTCCAGGCTGTCAAGAGCCTTTGGAATAGTTTTATGATGTCTTGGACAATTATTACAAGCATGAAGCCAAAGTCCTCCTCCAAGTTCTTGATCATGGTGTACAATGAGACAAAGTTAAGACAGAACTCCATAAATTGCCACACAAGACCTCTCAGGATTAGGCTGTGCCACTATTTACATTCCAGGATATTCTTAGCATTCTCCACATTTTAATATCTTCCATGCCAATATCCAGGTCCATCGGAAAACTCCAGAGGAAGCCAAATTAGTTGTTTGAGTTCCCCTTTCTCTTTTCTGCTCCACTGATGATGTATTCAGAATTTTATTTCTGATACACTCCTGTCCTTTTTGAAAAGACTGTCCTTTGTATTGTTGTTGGTAAATTTCAACTAATGTTTGCTCAAATATTTAAAGATTCTGAAGTAGTGGTTCTGTGTCTGATTATGAGCTACTTGGCAGTATGGTGTTTTGTTTTTTTCTGTGTAAATTTTAAGACAACGTGGATCCCCTTGATGGGGTCCACCAAACAATTTCTTAATTCCTTTCATTCCTCCTTAATGATTAGACAAGTTTTCCTCATTGTTGGTCTTGCATTCAAGGAGACTGTTTCAGTAAGAGTGGAACAACAAAGTGAGATTGATTTTCTTGACTGAGAAAAGATAGATGAGCAAAGTTAACACCACATTTTGTAGACTGTGCATGGATGTATATGTTCCTTCACATTTCCCAAGTAGACTGGCATTTCCTTGATGGCAGGAGGGACCATATAGAAAAATTCACCTTTAAGAAATCTCACTGAAAAGTCAGTAAATCTTATGAGAGTGAAAGTTAAAGTCACTTGGTCGTCTCTGACTCTTTGTGACTGCATGGACTATACAGTCCATAGAATTCTCTAGGCCAGAGAACTGGAGGGGGTAGCCTTTTCCTTCTCCAGGGGATCTTCCCAACCCAGGGATTGAACCCAGGTCTCCCGCATTGCAGGCGGATTCTTTACCAGCTGAGCCACCAGGGAAGCCCAAGAATATTGGAGTGGATAGCCTATCCCTTGTCCAGGGGATCTTCCCAACCCAAGAATCGAACCAGGGTCTCCTGCTTTGCAGGCAGATTCTTTACCAACTAAGCTATGAAGGAAGCCTTAGATCTTATGAAACAAATGTTATAAACTAATTTACAAACAAATGCACAGTGGCCTTTACTTGCCCAGCACACCAAAGGTATAAAATAATCATTTAAAATTTATTTTTGTCAGTAGATATATATTTAAAAGACCAGGTTCTGGTTGTCTTTGGACTTTAGCAGCTCAACTAATGAATAAAATTGTGTTGCATGAACCACTCTAGTATGATATAAAATTTATCTGCAATCAGAATTTGTAATTACATTTTTTCTACCCATATTATCAGCTCTGTGAGAGCCCTAAATGGCAAGCACTGACTCTTGTTCATCAAGATAAAATGTTAGCTTTTAGTTTTTCACTTACAAGGTGCATAATGATTAAGGATTCTGGTTGCCAAGGGTGAGATGCTGCTTCAAACTCGCAGTTCAATTGTTTTGTGAATTTGTAATTGCACCCTTTCTGAGGGATGAGGAAGGCAGAGGAGGAAATTCACAAAAGTGACACAAAGCAGATAATAACAGACCCCATGAAGAATTCGTAATGATGTTTAAGGTGTGAGGGAAAGAAGTTGTTTTAGTCACAAAGGATGATCTCTGATCGCGGCTAGCTACCACAGAGATGGCTCCAGATTTCAAGGCGCACACTGTGTTCTGACAACAAGTTAAAGTCCAGGTCCTGATCTCCAGAGTAATTCATATTTTTCTTGATCCACTGTGTCTGCAAAGGTAGGGGTGAAGGTGTTTAAGAAAACTCACCAGGCACTCACTTGATGCCGCGTCTGGTGACAGAAATCAGAGAGTGTTACCTCAAAGTTAGGTCCAAATTTAAGAAGGTCAGCAAACTTGACCTCTTGACGAATATGGACGGCAGCCCCTGGTACGATCAAGAGTGAACGTAGAAGGGTACTAGGTTGAGAATGTTGTTGAGAATGTGCTAGGAGTCAAGTATGGTGCTGGATTTTCCTTGAAAGTTCCAGGTTAACCAGTTGAAGTCGTGACTTACAATATGTCAGATTTACAGACGAGAGCGCCAAGCATGATAGAAACATACAGACTGCCCGAGGTCACAAAGTCAGACTAGAATCTCTCTGAACACCATCACACTGTCATACCTCCTCCCATCTCACGTTTTTGTATTTCCCTCCCCTCACCCAGCCATCCAGTGGCCGAGCCACTTGGCCATCCAGGGTCCCCTCCCCCTCCCTCACGTACCCTGCTCCACCGAGGTTTTGCCTTGAAAGTAAGCATTTTAAGCATGTTTTCCACGCCCCTTTTTCAGGCGGTGCATTTCAGGAAAGCTGTCAGAGGAGAAGTCAGTTGGCTGCTAACGTTGGTCCTTAGGATGGCGTTATCCCAGGGTGATGATCCGCGATCACTTTCTCAGCTTTGAAGCCAGAAGTAGGATGTCGTCAGTTCATTCAGACACGATCAGGCTGTGGGTGACTGACTAGTGCTCACCAGACTTCCAGAAAAGCGTTACTAACACAGATGCTGCCTGTGTCCAGAGCTGTTAACCTTGTTCTTCACGGAACTGCTTCTCAGTACAGGGTACCAGAGAAATCAGAGGAGGAGGGAGTACTCCTGAAGTCTATCATCCAGGCTGTAGAAAGCCCTGCAGAAAGTGATGAACTCTCTTCATTCCACAATAACTGTGTATCTTTAAAAAAAATTAGGTTTGGTGCACAAGGCTGTGCTAGGTTCAGGCATATAGCACAGTGAATCATATACATGCTTTTTAGACTATTTTCCATTATAGGTTATTACAAGATACTGATTATAGTCCCTTGCGCTATAGAGTAGGTCCTTTTAGTTTATTTTATATATAATAGTATATACCTGCTCGGAGAAGGCAAAGGCACCCCACTCCAGTACTCTTGCCTGGAAAATCCCATGGATGGAGGAGCCTGGTGGGCTGCAGTCCATGGGGTCGCTAGGAGTCGGACAAGACTCAGCGACTTCACTTTCACTTTTCGCTTTCCTGCATTGGAGAAGGCAATGGCAACCCACTCCAGTGTTCTTGCCTGGAGAATCCCAGGGACGGGGGAGCCTCACGGGCTGCCGTCTATGGGGTCGCACAGAGTCGGACACGACTGAAGCGACTTAGCGGCAGCAGCAGCAGCAGTATATACCTGCTAATCCTAAACTCCTAATTTATCCCTCCTCCTACTTCACCCTTTTAACCAACAGTTCATTTTCAATGTCCGTGAGTCTATTTTGAAAATAAGTACACTTGTATCATTCTTTAGATTCCACATATAAGTGATACCACATGATATTTGTCTTTATCTAATTTACTTCATTTAGTATCATAACCTGTGGGTCCATCCATGTTACTGCAAATGGCATTATTTCTTCTTTATATGGCTGAGCAATATTCCATCGTATACATGTACCACCTCTTCTTCACCCATTCATCAGTCGGTGAACGATTAGGCTGCTTCCATGTCTTGGCTACTGTGAACAGTGCTGCTAGAAACACAGGAGTGCGCGTACTTTTCTGAGTCATGGCTTTCTCTGGCCATGTGCCCAGGAGTAGGATTACTGGATCATATAAATGGTTGTCTGAGGAGGCCTTACAAATACCTGAGAAAAGAAGAAAAGCGAAAGGCAAAGGAGCAAAGGAAAGATATACCCATCTGAATGCAGAGTTCCAAAGGACAGCAAGGCGAGATAAGAAAGCCTTCCTCAGTGATCAATGCAAAGAAATAGAGGAAAACAATAGAATGGGAAAGATAGCGATCTCTTCAAGAAAATGAGAGATACCAAGGGACCATTTCATGCAAAGATGGGCTCGATAAAGGACAGAAATGGTATGGACCTAACAGAAGCAGAAGATGTTAAGAAGAGGTGGCAAGAATGCACAGAAGAACTGTACAAAAAAGATCTTCACGACCCAGAGACTCACAATGGTTAGATAACCACTTAGAACCAGGCATCTTGAAGTGGGAAGTCAAGTGGGCCTTAAGAAGCATCACTATGAACAAAGCTAGTGGAGGGGACAGAATTCCAGTTGAGCTATTTCAAATCCTAAAAGATGATGCTGTGAAAGTGCTGCACTCAATATGCTAGCAAATTTGGAAATTTTCAAATTTCCACACTACTGGAAAAAAGTCAGTTTTCATTGCAATATCAAAGAAAGGCAATGCCAAAGAATGTTCAAACTATCGCACAATTGCACTCATTTCACTTGTGAGCAAAGTAATGCTCAAAATTCTCCAAGCTAGGCTTCAACAGTACTTGAACCAAGAACTTCCAGATGTTCAAACTGGATTTAGAAAAGGCAGAGGAACCAGAGATCAAATTGCCAACGTCTATTGGATCATAGAAAAAAAAAAACAAGAGAATTCCAGGAATACATCTACTTCTGCTTTATTGACTACACTAAAGCCTTTGACTGTGTGAATCACAACAAACCATGGAAAATTCTTAAAGTGATGGGAATACCAGACCACCTTACCTGCCTCCTGAGAAATCTGTATGCAGGTCAAGAAGCAACAGTTAGAACCTGACATGAAACAACAGACTGGTTCCAATTGAGAAAGGAGTATGTCAAGGCTGTAATTGCCACCCTGCTTACATAACTTATATGCAAAGTACATCATGAGAAATGCCAGGCTGAATGAAGAACAAGCTGGAATCAAGATTGCCAGAGAAATATCAATAACCTCAGATATGCAGATGACACCACCCTTATGGCAGAAAGTGAAGAGGAACTAAAGAATCTCTTTATGAAGGTGAGAGAGGTGAGTGAAAAAGCTGACTTAAAACTCAATATTCCAAAAACTAAGATCATGGCATCTGGTCCCATTACTTCATGGCAAATAGAAGGGGAAAAGGTGGAAATAGCACAGATTTTATTTTCTTGGGCTCCAAAATCATTGCAGATGGTGATTGCAGCCACGAAATTAAAAGACACTTGCTCCTTGGAAGAAAAGCTATGATCAACTTATACAGGGTATTAAAAAGCAGAGACATTACTTTGCCAACAAGGTCCATCTAGTCAAAGCTATGATTTGCCAGTAGTCAGTATAGATGTGAGAGTTGGACCATATAGAAAGCTGAGTGTTGAAGAACTGGTACTTTTGAACTGTGGTGTTGGAGAAGACTCTTGAGAATCCTTTGGACTGCAAGGAGATCAAACCAGTCAATCCTAAAGGAAATAAGTCCTAAATATTCATAGGAAGGACTGGTGCACTGGAAGAAGCAGAATACAGAGTGACTGCTAATGGGTACCAAGTTTTTTTGGGGTGATGAAAAATGTCCTGGAATTAGATATTGGTGATGGTTGTGCAAGTCTGTGGATACAATAAAACCCACCATATAGTATACTTTAAAAGGTATGTTATGTGAGTTATATCTCAAAAAAGCTGTTATTTTATATTTTTGTTTATCTATTTTTTTTTTTTGGCAGTGCTACATGGCTTGCAGGATCTCAGAATCTTAGTTCCCTGACCAGGGATTGAACCTGTGCCCTTGACAGTCAAAGCACAGAGTTCTAATCCCTGGGCTGTCAGGGAATTCCCAAAGCTGTTTTTTAAAAAGAGTTTATCTGAGTTACTGACCAAAAGATTATACATGACTGTATTTTTGGAATATAATTTTTAAGCAAAGATTGCCAACCTATGTGAAACAACTGTTTAAACACTTTACTTGACTGTACTATAGGAAAATGCCATGTTGTATCTGAAATGCTGAAGTGGAAAGATGAAAATAACTGACAAAATGGAAATAAACAGAATATTTATTAAGATAATATTCTGGTTACTTTAAAGTCATTTTATAATACTGTTTTTGGAAGCTACCCTGAGAGACTAATAAATTACATCAACTTATTATGAGGTCATTTAAATTCTTTAGTAACCAAATTCTCTAAATGGATTGCCCAAAGTATTGCTGAAGATTGTTCAATTTAGAGTCCTGCTGTTGTGAAGTATTATTTCAGAAAAGCTTTTAACTGTTAAAGGAAATCTTTTCAGATAAAAAGAGAATTTTATTAAATGGAAAGATAGCAATTATGATAATAGCCTAAGATAGTCTCTTTCAAGCAATACCAAAAGTACAGAAAAATATCACATGTGGAAGGAGTCTGATTCGTTCAAGAGTAGAAGCCTAATAGGTTGTGTTTAGAGGAGCGTCAGGTGGAGAAAAAGAAGGATAAGACAGCACACGATTATCAAATAAATGTTATCTCTCAGGTTTTAAATGAAAATTAGAACATTAAAAAGCATATTAACTATAAGGATTGATAGATCTTCCAGATAAATAACAATATGTAAATTAAAAACACTTTTTAAAATTAAAAAATTTAAATTAAATAGCCCTTTTTATTTGATATATTATGTGAAGATGAATTCTGGCCTTTCTTATACCCTCTGCTAAGTCGCTTCAGTTGTGTCTGACTCTGTGCGACCCCATAGACGGCTCCTCTGTCCCTGGGATTCTCCAGGCAAGAATACTGGAGTGGGTTGCCATTTCCTTCTCCAATGCACGGAAGTGAAATGTGAAAGTGAAGTGGCTCAGTCGTGCCCGACTCTTAGCGACCCCATGAACTGTAGCCTACAGGCTCCTCTGTCCATGGGATTTTCCAGGCAAGAGTACTGGAGTGGGGTGCCGTTATACCCTCTACCAAATACTAAATCCCACATGAAATGCCACTTCATGGAAACAGCAGCAAAAAAGTGTTGATGGAAGAGTCAGCATTTACTTTCCCTGTTATACATATTTATTGTTAAGAGTTTGTGGCACTAGCTCTTCTGAGTTAATTACAGTGCACCGTGAAGGGAAGGTTTTCTCTTGTTCTTCCCTCCCTTTTCCTCTTGCTTCTTTCCTCCTTCCTTCCCTCCTTCACTGGCTCTAACGCCCCACCCTTTCCTTCCGTTCTCTTTTATTAGGAACATATAGTCATTTAGATAATGTTCGTGTTTTTTGCTTCAAGGGTTCAGTAGCTTTTAGAAGAAGAAAGTCAGTGAAACAAATATTTGGCCAGAGACATGTCAAGCAAGCAATTATCCATCTGTTATTTTGAGGTAACAATAAAAAGGATAGCACTGTCTTTGAAATTATCTTGAGCTTAAGCACTGTTGAGTAAAATAAGGAAGGAGCTCACCCAGCCAGCACATTGATTGTTCCTATTTACTGCTGAATTCCACTGTGCCTTGGCACAATTAGTACCTGTTGACTGAGACTAGAGAGCTCTTCAAGAATATTAGAGATACCAAGGGAACATTTCATGCAAAGATGGGCACAATAAAAGACAGAAATGATATGGACCTAACAGAAACACAACATATTAAAAAGAGGTGGCAAGAATACACAGAAGAACTATATTAGAAAGGTCTTAATGACCCAGGTAACCACCATGGTATGATCACTCACCTAGAGCTAGACACCCTGGACTGCGAAGTCAACTGTGCCTTAGGACGCATCACTACAAACAAAGCTAGTGGAGGTGATGGATTTCCAGCTGAGTTATTTAAAATCCTAAAAAATGATCCTATGAAAGTGCTGCACTCAATATGCCAGCAAATTTGGAAAACTCAGCAATGGCCACAGGACTGGAAAAGAGCTGTTTTCATTCCAACCCCAAAGAAAGGCAACACCAAAGAATGCTCAATTGCACTCATCTCACACGCTAGCACCATAATGCTCAAAATTCCCCAAGCTAGGCTTCAACAGTATGTGAATCGTGAAATTCCAGATGTTCAAGCTGGATTTAGAAAAGGCAGAGGAACCAGAGATCAAATTGCCAACATCTGCTGGATGACTGAAAAAGCAAGAGAGTTCCAGAAAAACATCTACTTCTGCTTTATTAACTACACCAAAGGCCTTGACTGTGTGGATCACAACAAACTGTGGAAAATTCTTAAAGAGATGGGAATACCAGACCACCTGACCTGCCTTCTGTGAAACCTGTATGCAGGTCAAGAGGCAACAGTTAGAACTGGACATGGAAGAACAGACCGGTTCCAAATCAGGAAAGGAGTACAACGAGGCTGTATATTGCCACCCTGCTTATTTAACTTATATGCAGAGTACATCATGCGAAATGCTGGACTGGATGAAGCACAAGCTAGAATTAAGATTGCCGGGAGAAGTATCAATAACCTCAGATATACAGATGACACCACCCTTATGGCAGAAAGTGAAGAAGAACTAAAGAGCCTCTTGATGAAAGTGAAAGAGAAAAGAGTAAAAGTTGGCTTAAAGCTCAACATTCAGAAAACTAAGATCATGGCATCCGGTCCCATCACTTCATGGCAAACAGATGGGGAAACAGTGG
>NW_011494808.1:6186765-6205501 GCF_000754665.1 Bison bison bison
TTTATTTTGGAGGGCTCCAAAATCACTGCAGATGGTGACTGCAGCCATGAAATTAAAAGATGCTTGCTCCTTGGAAGAAATGTTATGACCAACGTAGACAGCATATTAAAAAGCAGAGACATTATTTTATCAACAAAGGTCCATCTAGTCAAAGCTATGGTTTTTCCAGTGGTCATGTATGCATGTGAGAGTTGGACTATAAAGAAAGCCGAGTATTGAAGAATTGATATTTTTGAACTGTGGTGTTGGAGAAGACTCTTGAGAGTCCCTTGCACAGCAAAGATATCAAACTAATCCATCCTAAAGGAGATCAGTCCTGAATATTCATTGGAAGGACTGATGCTGAAGCTGAAACTCTGATACTCTGGCTACCTGATGTGAAGAACTGACTCATTTGAGAAGACCCTGATGCTGGGAAAGACTGAAGGCAGGAGGAGAAGGGGACGACAGAGGATGAGACGGTTGGATGGCATCAGTGGAGATGAGCTTGAGTAAACTCTGGAAGTTGGTGATGGACAAGGAGGCCTGGCATGCTGCAGTCCATGGGGTCTCGAAGAGTCGGACATGACTGAGTGACTGAACTGAACGGGACTGAATGAGTCTAGAAGGGCATATAGCTACATATATAAGGCCAATCCTTTATATAATTAGATAACTACATCATGAAAGAAGTCAGAAATAGAATATTTCTGAAGATTACACAAAGAAGATATCTAGAAAGGCCAAAGAAGATAGAGTAAAAAACCAAGATCCCCTGAAGAGTTCACATGGACTGTTTTCTCAGGCTACTTGAGATTGATGATCTTACAGGTTATCTAGAGATGCTTAATTCGTGACCTCAGAGTTAAACTCACTGTGAAAACCCCAAGTGATGAATGTTTCTTGTATCTGTTGGGGTTTCCCAGGTGGTGCTAGTGGTAAAGAACCCACCTGCCAATGCAGGAGAGCTAAGAGATGCAGGTTCCATCCCTGGGTCAGGAAAGTCCCCTGGAGAAGGACACGGAAACCCACTGCAGTGTTCTTGCCTGGAGAACCCCATGGACAGAGGAGCCTGGTGGGCTGCAGTCTGTGGGGCTGCACAGAGTTGGACACAACTGAAGTGATTTAACACGCGTTCACATTGTGGGGAAAATAATGGAATTTCTATTTCCATCTTCTTGCACAAATAAAAAAGTGCGTAATAGTCAAAGAAGAGCTTTTGTAACCAAACATTTCCAGCGCACATGCATACTGGTGTGTGTGTTTCTTCACTGAGCCCTATGTCTTGTAACCTTACCTGAAAGCTATAATAAGTAACAGTAAAGTGGTTAACTGCACGAAACAACACATTTGCTTATTACATCTACAGAACATTTTGTCTGCGATCTAAGTGAGTAAAAATCACGATGACTATTACAGACACAGAGGAAAAAGGCAGTTGAACTTTAATTGTATTGAAGAATGAATGCTCTTCACCTTTGCTGGGGTTCCGAAGACATACCCAACCTCTTTAGGTGAGGAGAAAGACGCTGCTTTTGGAGCTCAGTGTATAAAATCACTTCAAATGTCTCTAAACTTCTGAATCGACTGTCACGCTAAGCCCAACTTCCAGAACGTTCTCTGGTCTCCTGTGTAAAATTTTGCTTGTAATATGTGACGGTGAGATTGCGCAGTACTTGCCCTTGGTCTGCCTGAGCCTCTGTTTCTACATTTCACAGTGAGAGAGTCCAGACAGAACACAGTAGCTATCCCGAGGACCTGAAAAGTACACTCTGTCAGCAGAGAGTGAAGACTGAAACCTGAGGAGTGGCCAGCACCACTGCATCTGCTGGTGGGGACTTAATGGCTTAACATTTGCAAAACTAAGCCATAGCATGAGGACCCAATATTGACAGACGCCCTCTTTCTGACCTGAAAAAGGGGCTCATCTGAGCTAGAAGCTGCAGGAAGGATACTTGGGGAGTTTATCTTTCCCTCAGCCAGACCTGCCCTGTGGACAGTCCCAGCCCTGAAGCTGTACTGATGTTGTGGGGGCTTCACAGCAGCCACAGAGGCCTGGGTACACAGGACTTCAAGAAGAAAAACGTTCTCTCTGGCCAGGAGGAACCAGAAAAAGAGGTCACTGTGATCCAAAGCATGTGGGCAGGATTCCTGTAACTTCTTCCTCCCTCCCTTCTCTTGCGGATTCAGCCCAAGGGCAGATGGAGTCACTCAGAAGTGTGCAAGATTTTAGAGGGAGAAACACATCCTCCTGGTCAGAGGAACCAGAAGAGGAACCTGGTCCTTCTGGAACCAGGAAGTGTCGGAAAATCTCAGGGTAGAGAAGACTGAGAAGGAGATTTAATTCTATATTATAAACAGATGCAAGCCCCAGGCACATCCCTAAGCCAAGCAGACATGGAATTGGGTACAAAGGACAGGTTAAGAGCATGCTCCTTCCAAATATGGCACCTCACCGTGTTGAATATTTTAACCTGAAGGAATTTGAGAATTGGCACATTGAAGAAGGACACTCTGATCTTCTTTCGTCCCTGAAGAAGGTCATAGAAAGTACTCGAAGGACTCTGACCCCTTCCTCCTCCCCTGAAGCAGATCATAACACCCTGTTATGAGAGGCGCCCTCTCTACAACTGAAGGGAGGGAGCATCCTCATCTCTGGAGATGGAGGGATGCAGAGGACAGTCCAGGTGAGCAGGCCTTGGTAAGCCCCGCCGTTTACCGTGCTTAGCTCAACCCTGTTGCCCTGTCATGCTTTCCAATGACTTTCCCTGATAGCTCACCTGGTAAAGAATCCGCCTGCAATGCAAGAGATCCTGGTTTGATTCCTAGGTTGGGAAGATCCTCTGGAGAAGGGAAAGGCTACCCACCCGCTCCAGTATTCTGGCCTGGAGAATTCCATGGACTATACAGGGTCGCAAAGAGTCAGACACGAATCACTTCCATTTTTCATCAAACCTAGTACAAAAAGACTCAGATTTAACCATTTATTCAGGGATTACTTTTCTTATGAAGGGCCCTGTGCCATGTAAAACTTAATTCAAAATGAATGTTTATGTTTGTCTCTTGTTAAACTGTCTTTGGTCAGTTTAGTTATCATGGTCCAGCCAGAGAAGCTAGGAGGGTAGGAGGAAAAAAGATTTTTTTCTCCCCCACTACACACAGAAAGAGATAGTAAAGATAAGAGCAGAATAGGATGAAATTCAAAATGAAAATCTTCAGAGGAAATTAATAAAAACAAAAGCAAGTTCTTTGAAAGGATTAATAAAAGAGATAAGTATCCAGTCAGACTAAGCAACAAAAAGAAGAAACATAAATTACCAATTAAGAATGAGAGAGGGGATATCACATTGATCCTATAGACCCACACTCAAAACTGAGAAGAAATGTACCAATTGCTTTAAAGACAAACATCAAAACTTACTCAAGCAGAAATAATTAGGCTAGATAGCCTACAGATATTAAAAAATTGAACTTATAATTTAAAAACTTTCTAACAAAGAAAATTCCAAACCCAGATGGCTTCCCTGGTGAATTCTAACAAATACTTAAGAAAGAAATAATAACAACCTGACAAAATCTCTTCCAGAAAGTTGAAGAGGAAGTAACATTTTCCAACTCATATTATAAAACCAGAATTACCCAGATAGCGAAACCAGACAAAGATATTACAAGAAAACTATAGATGGATATCCCTTATGAACAGGTCTCAAAATCCTCAACAAAATATTAGCACATTTGATATACAAAAATATAAAAAGAATAATACATCACAACAGAGTGGGGTTTATCCTGGGAAACAAGGCTGGCTCAACATTCAAAATCAATCTAATCGTGGTATTAACAGGTTAAAGAAAGAAATGTGATTTTCTTAATATATAAAGAAAAATCATTTGACAAAATTCAGCACCCATTCATAAAAACATTCTCAGCAAATCAGGAATAAAATAATGCCCTTATCCTGATAAAGGGTACCTAAAAAACTTATGTTATATTTTTTATAATATATTTATTTATACTATATTATATTTTAGAATGAAAGACTTAATGCTTTCTTCCTAAAACTGGAACTGGGACAGGTATGTCTGTTTGCACTATTTTCATTCAACATTGTTCTGGAAGTCCTCCTAGTCAATACAATAAAGCAAGTAAAAGAAATACAGGGCATACAGATTAGAAGGGAAGAAATAAAACTGTCTTTGTTCACAGAAGAGATGCCTGTCTACATGAAAAATCTCACAGATTTTATAAACATGCACACATGCACACCCACCTTCTAGAACTGATAAGTGATATTCATACGATCACAGGATAGAAGGTCAACACACATAAAATAATCAATTGTATTCCTATATTTAGGAATTAAAATTTTACTAAGTACCATATATGTTAGCATCAATAAATACTTAGACATAAATCTAAAAAATACTGGCAGAATGTTTATGCTGAAAATTATGAGATACTGGTCAAAAACTTCAAAGAAAACCTAAATAAATCAAGAGATATACTATGTTCATGAATGAGAAGACTTGATATTGTCAAGATGCCAATACTTCCCACATAGGTTCGATGGAATCACACTGAGAATAATTTTGTACACACCAAGAAGCTGATTCTAATACTTCTTTGGAAATGTCAAAGGCACTAAAACTGCCAAAACGATTTCTGAAAAAGAACAAAATTGGAGCAACCACACTATCAACTTCCCAGATTTATGATAAATCTATAGAAACACACACTGTGGTATTGGTAAAAGGGTAAGATTGGCGGAAAAGAATAGAGTTCAAGAGGAGAGCCACATAATATGGTCAATTAATTTTCAAAGTAGTTAAATGAAGAATTAACAGTCTCTTTGTGATTCTACAGACTGTAGCTTCCAAGGCTCCTCTGTTCATGGAATTCTCCAGGCAAGAATACTGGAGTGGGTAGCCATTCCCTTCTCCAGGGGATCTTCCTGATCCAGGGATCGAACCCAGGTATCCTGCATTGCAAGCAGATTCTTTACCATCTGAGCCACCAGGAAAGCCCATATTTTTTTTTTTAACAAAGGTGGTTACCTGAAGAATTGACAGTCTTTACAACAAATCGTTCATGGGAACAAGGTCATCAATATGCAAAAGAAAAATAAATCTTAAACAATAATTCATAGATTTAAGATTTAAGAAAGTTGTTGACTTTTAGAAATTATAGAAGAAAATCTATGGAACCTTTGTTGGGAAATGAGACTTTGGATATGGTACCAAAAAGGAAAAAAATTGGATAAATTGGGCTTCATCAAAATTAAGATTTTTTTCTCTGTGAAAGACAGTGTTAAGAGAAAGAAAAGAACCAAAGGCTGGAAGGAAATACTTGCAAATCATATCTCCAACAAAGGCTTTATAAGCAGAATACACAAAGAACTTCTAAAATTCAACAATAAGAGAGCAAGCAACCCAATTAAAAAGTGCACGAAAAGTTGAAATAATCCTTCAAAGAAGATATACAGATGATAAGTAAATGCATGAAAAGATGCTCAATTTCCCTAGTCATTTGGGAAATGCAAACTTAGACCACAACTGATAATCCTACACGCTGGACAGATAACATATTTTTTTAAGAGCCATTACCAAGTGTTGATAAAAGATAGGGCATACGGAACTCTCACATATTGATAGCTACCGTTATAGCTTTGACTTCTCAGAGGAACACCCCAAAAGGTCTAGGGCACTGATTGCCTTCTAAGTGCTGCTTGGTTGATAGGCAAGATTAAAGATCTACAAGGACTTTTGGGTTTGACCTCAGATGAGCTGGAAGAGACTCAGTACTTCAAAAGACTTTGTCGTTGGTGATTCTGAACTGTAAGGATCTATGTGCGTGTAAGTCAAACAAGCTAACTTTAAGTCTTCTATTTTCTGACAAAAGGAGCCATTGTTTTGCTCTCCGATATACCGATGAACCGTCTTTCAGTTCAGCACGTGGCAAGTACTGAGCTCTTACTTTCCAACGTCTCCCTGGAATGACCCCTAAAATGTTAACAGCAAAGTGTCAATATTTTCTTGGATACTGAGTGTTAAATATTTGTTCATATGAGTGGGTAGTGCTAGGAGCTGAGAGCAGCTTCTGTATTTATATAAGACTTTCTCATTTTAGGGGTTTAGATGCAAGGGTTTTGGAGACAGCATAGTTCCCGTTCAGTGCGGTGATTGCCTGCTGTGGTATAACGAAAAAAACCAGAGAGTCTTATAAAAGTAGCTAGATTGGTATGGTCTAATATGGTAGCTCCATGTGGCCACTTTGGAGAAGGAAATGGCAACCCACTACAGTGTTCTTCTTCCCTGGAGAATTCCATGGGCAGAGGATCTGGCGGGCTACAGCCCATGGGGTTGCAAAGAGTCGGACACGACTGAGCAACTCACACATACAATGTGGCTACTTAAATTTAAGTAAAATTTAAAATTCATTTTCTTATCACATTAATGATAAGATAATCTATAATGATAATTATTGTTAGACGCTAACCACAAGGCAAAAATAACTAAGGAATTTAATTTTTCTTTGAAATAGCCTACTCCAGGGTTGAATAACTATTTATTTTGGTGAAGAGGGCATTATTTTGACTTCTTCCTATCAGCCTATCTCCCTGAGATTTGGGGCTTACTGGGAGGAGGGACAGTGCCACATTTTTATTTATAATTCCATGGAATGGGAAGGAGAACTGGAACACCATTTCTCTTCCTTTCTATGTACTTGTGTGTTCCCAGGGTATGAAAAGGCACGAGGTGTGTTGGGTCTTGGGCAAAATAAAGTGCTATAAGCTTACTGTTTTTGATAATTATAAAATCTTGTTAGGAAGCCAAAGCATTTTAAGGCGAGTGCTTGTGTGTAAGAGAAAATGGCAGTGGAAATGTAGAAGAGGGGAGGGGTGTTATCAGGGGTTCCGAGGCTTCAGGATAAGCACACTTTATCCATTATTTGTTTTTATTCCTTTGGTGTCACTAGGCACCATCATTCATAATATATTTACTCAAGACCCTTCCCTACTCCAGAAATACAGTTTACAATGCAAGTCTTTGATGATCTGAAAAACTATAGTCCACTTCATTACAGACCGTACTTAAAGAGAGGATGAACTTCAGCTGGGGTGACCTGTCACACCCAACTCATCCATTACATCTCTTGTCACAACTGTTTACTTTTTCACACTGTGCTGGAGCCATTAAGGAGGAGCACTAAGGTAGGATTGGCTACATGCAGCTCTCCTCTTGACCTGCCAGAGAATTAATCTTGAATGCTCAGTTTAATGCTTTCGAACAATGACTGCTGGGTGGGGGTTGGGGAATGTCTGTTGCATTTTTTTTTTAATGCACCCATTTAAAACACAGAACTTAATTTCACTGACACATACATCTATCACTTTATCTTTGATAGGAAAATAGTAGCTAAAGGCCCACACATCTCTTTACCATTATACAATATAGCTGGTGACTACTGGGGTAGGAGCTTGTTTACATATTAAGGTGGACACGTTTCAGTAAAAGACATTAATTTGTAGACAGTCTTTGCAAATAATGGTAATTTATGGGGAATTATAATTTTCTATGGGTTTGAGATTTGAGAGAGGATTTTAAAACTTTATGACATTTATCAATATCAATTTAGGAGTCTTTGCATTTGTACACTTTTAAGAAGTCACGTGAAACTCCTATAGAAAAAATGAAGTAAAGATATGCGTATCCTTTTTCCTGAAATTCATGGAAATGAACAAAAGGAGTAAAAACAATAGGGTACAAATTAGAGCTCGTAATTAGAAAATGATTGTGACAACAAACCACAAACTATGAAGATAGTTCACCTAACACAGTGACATTTGTTCCAAATTAAGTAAAAAAATAAAGCTAACAGATCCTTGCAAACTTCTCTAGCAGGACATTCATTTTTCTGAAGGTGATTTAATGGTAATAGTTCCTTCCCTAGAAGAGTGAGGACTGAGTTAGTAGACAGGGCATCAAGGACCAAGAAACCTTCTTGCAGACTTCTGGATCGTCTGTAATACTCGGATACTTATTGGAGGTGAGACCAACAGAGAAGACAGGAGGAAAAATGGAGAGAAACAGATTGGAATTTGGTGAGGAAACATCACTGTGAATCACCCTAATGTCTGCCTCAGTGATTTGCTGTTGTTGAAGAGAAACATTCTTCTAGAGCAGAAGGGCTGTTAATGAGAGAGTGTTCCTGCTACCCTCACTCCTTACATGTGTGCTTTACTTACACTAGTGCTGAGCACACACTCACACACAGATGACAGGTACCCAACAAGCATCCCGCACGTGGCATCT
Source organism: Bison bison bison (assembly GCF_000754665.1). Classification (NCBI taxonomy): domain Eukaryota; kingdom Metazoa; phylum Chordata; class Mammalia; order Artiodactyla; family Bovidae; genus Bison; species Bison bison. The sequence continues at coordinate 6,195,057 of NW_011494808.1, forward strand.
GTATGTGGACACCACGACCCTCTCCCATCTCCCCCACAAAAGGCCAAGAAGGGACATGAGGAGCATGCACAATACAGCTCAGGGCTTTGGCAACAAGGAAGGCTATGAATAGACCTCGGTACTCTTTAAAAAAAAAAAGGAAGGATCCGTGGAATCTTCGGCAGGTGGTAAGAATACCAAAGGATCAATATAAGAGATGAAAAAGGAGATAATTAAAGAGATAAAAGGCAATCTGGCCAAGCTTTGAAAGAAATTAAAGAAAGCAATAAACCATTAACAAGTAAAAGGAAACCATCAGAAGAAGCTAGCAGTACTTAGGTGTCTTGTATAAGTAGAATCAAGCTGTATTTGTCTGCACCTAATGTGTACTGGAAAGCAGTTTTAAGGTTAGCTTAGCATGTGTCCCACAAACAGATGGTGCCCTCTTTCTCCACTCCTCACCGTGCTGTGCGACAGGCTCTCATTAGTTATGTGTTTATACTTAGTGTATACACGCCAATCCCAGTCTCCTAACTGATCCCACCCTCTACCCTCTTCCCTCTCGTTCTCTACGTCCATGTCTCTATTTCTGCTTTGCAACTAGGTTAATCTGTACTGTTTTCTAGAGTCCACATATATGCGTTAATATATGTAGAGTCAGAATGTACATTGGTAGGTGCCAGGGGGTTGGGCATTAGTGTTTAACGGGGACAGGGTCTCAGTTGAGGAAGGTGAAAAATTCCAGAGATGGATGATGGTGAGAGTTGCAGGACAAGGTGAAGGTACTTGCTGCTGCTGATGCTGCTAAGTCGCTTCAGTCGTGTCTGACTCTGTGCGACCCCATGGACTGTAGCCTACCAGGCTCCTCCATCCATGGGATTTTCCAGGCAAGAGTACTGGAGTGGTTACCTATGGTTAAAACAGTATGTTGTTACACTATGTGACTTTTACCACAATAGAAAAAAACACACAAATGGCTAGAAGTAGAATGGATACTGCTAAAAAAGAGGCAGTCACCTGGCGGATAGCCATAAGAAAATAACAAATAGGTGCTCTTTGAACGCTGCAGGGCTGAGGACACAGACCCCTGCACAGTGACAAGTTTACATGGAACTTCTGATTCCCTCAAAACCTAGCTACCAATAGCATACTGTTGACTGGAAGCCTTGCCAATAACATAAACAGTTGATTAGCACATATTTTGTATGTTACATGGATTATATACTATATTTTTCTAATAAAGTAAGCCGGAGGAAAGAAAGTATTAAGAAAACTATAAGGAAGAGAAAATACATTCACAGAACTGTACTGTATTTATTGATACCTTAAATTTAAGTCCTCTGTTTGCCAGATGAATCATCTGCCTGTTATTATCTATATCAATATTGTCTTACATGATACAAAACGCCATAGTGCTATATGTATTACTAACACTAGACACCAAAAATGAAAAGATAATGTGAAACACAAATTCATATTCTTTATGGTAGACTGATTCACGCATTAACAAAGCAGCAGCCATACAGTCTTCATGGTAGCTTTGGGCAATGGATAAGCTTGCTTCATGACAGCCTACTCTGTACACCATAGATGAACCATTATAAAATTTTTACAGCACACAGTATTGTAGTCATAATACAGCATTGGAAACATTGTTACATTGAAAAAAATCCAGTTCCCTGTGATGAGAAGCTGGTACACAGTTTCTCCAGTTACAAAAGCGAGCCTCTGTATAGTAACACTGTATGGTAAGGTAATTCTTTGAAAGTAAAGATATAAAACAGTAAGAAAGCAAACACGCTGTTACTCTTATATTAAATATCACTCACCATAAGCCTATGTGAAGTGAAAGTGGAAGTCACGCAGTTGTGTCCGACTCTTTGTGACCCCGTGGACTCTACAGTCCATGGAATTTTCCAGGCCAGAATACTGGAGTGGGCAGTCTTTCCCTTCTCCAGGGGATCTTCCCAACCCAGGGATCGAACCCAGGTCTCCCGCATTGTGGGCAGATTCTTTACCCACTGAGCCACAAGGACAGGCTATTCACTTCAACAAAAGCCTTGCACATGAAATTCTACGCCTTGAACACTTAGGTGATGATGATGATGGTGCAAGGATGCCTCATCTAGTTCTTGTCCTACAGTTAATAGATTTCACACGAAGATACACACACACCTACACAACAGGTAAGTTTATTAACTGTAGGGCATGACGACTACTGACAATTCATTCCATGGAGCTGTTCACCGTCAAGTTCTTCATCCTTGTGTTCACACTGAGTAGGCTGAGGAAGAGGAGAGCTGGTCTTGCTCTCTCGGGAGCAGCAGGCACAGAAAGGGCAAAGAAGGAAGAGAGGAAGAGAGCAGGCACCCTCAGCGGACTTTACAGTTAGAGCCATTTCTCTCGGACTCCTTTTGCTTTTTCATTTCTCTAAAAATGTGTCTGCATGGTGCCCATCCTTCTTCCACCATTTGCTTTAGTTTCACGGCTTGTATCTTAGAAGGGTCCATGTCATAAAAAAAAAGCCAGAAGCAGTCTTGAATAATCATAGCCCTTCCGCCATCTGGCTCTCTGGTACTGCTTCTTCCTTATCGTCTGGCGCTGGGTAGGAAGCACTCATCCCTGCCAGGTCATCTGCTGCTAATTCCTCTCCTGTGGTGTCTGTCGGCTCTTGAATTTCTCCAAGATCCATACCTTGAAACTCTAGCCGTTCCCTCCCCGCCAACCTCCACTCCCACCCGGTCCCACCTTCTTTGCCATATCCACAATCTCTTTCATGATTTCCTTGATGGGCTCTGTCGTAAATCCTGTGAAGTCATGCACAGAATCTGGACACGGTTTTCTCCAGCAGGAATTTACTGTTCGGGGCTTGATGGCGTCACAGCTTTTATGGGAACAACAGTGGCGTCTTGGATGATGTAGCTCCCAGACTTTCACGAGATTCTTTGTTGGGTTCTCTTGCGTAGAGTTGACAAGGCTTTCCATAGAATACAGCGTGTAATGAGCCTGAATGGTCCTTCTGATCCACTGACCTGGAGGCTGAATTAGAGGTACTGTGTCTGGGGGCAAGCAGACCACTTTGATGCCTTCAGCGTCGAACTCCCAGTGTTTGGGTGGCCAGAGAGACTGTCCAATATAACAGAACTTTAAAAGGCAGTCGTCTATGGGTAAGGTACTTTCTGACTTCAGGGACAAGGCCTCGGTGGAACTAATCCTGGAAAAGTGTTCTTGTTGTCTAGGCCTTCTTGTTGAGCAGCTCAAAGACTGGCAGATGCGCTTTGTCTTTTCCCTTCATGTCTTGGGTCATTAGAGATGAGGGCAGCACCAGTCATGATCTCAACTGCCTTTCACAACGGAATAGAGCTAGCTGACCCCTCTAGCCTCAAGCCCTGGTGCTCAGTTCTCTTCCTTACTCGTGAATATCCTATGTGGCCTCCCCGCCCCGCTCCAGAATAGCACACTTAGATTTCCATTAAAAACCTGTTTTGACAGCTATCCTTCACCTTAGCGATTTTCCTGCTGGAGACTGGGAACTGCCTCTTCTTGGTGGGCAGAAACTGCTTCTCCTGTTATCTTGACACTTTTACTGCCAAATCCGTTTTGAAAATTATTAAACCATCCTGTGCTGGGCTTCAGTTCTCCAGCTTTAGATCTTTCCTTTTGCTTTAGGTTGCCATATGATCTGATTTTTCTTGAAATCATAGTAGAATCTAAGGTTATGTCTTACTTATAGCAATCCTGTACCCACATACAAGCTGCACTTTCCACATGAGATCAAAAAGTATTTCACAAGAAGTGTGAGGTTTTTGTGCCTGCTGGTGTATCTGTGGTGATGGCTTCACAAATTTCCTTTTTTTTTTTTTACAGTGGTTCTTATACTGGATTCATTTATTTTGAAATGGTGGCAACCGCAGCTGCAACCCTCAGCTACAGCACACACCAAACAGTTCAATATTTTCTCGTTATGTCATGACTCTTCTCCGCTTCCTGGGAGTACTTCCAGCATCACTCGAGGCACTGTGTGGGCCTTGTGGTGTTATTTATGGCTTACAGTATTGCACTGAAAAAATATGGGAGGACCACGAGAGGTCACTTTTGCTTCAAGAGATACACACTTTCCTGGAGAGATGAGCCTCTCCCGTGGAGAGGATGAATGTTACATGGACATTGGCAATGCCGAGCTCACCACAATAGCAGCAGGCAGTGGCTCCGAAGCTATTACAGTGGTAGACGATGTACCACAGTTAATTCTATGCAGTTTGCTTTAATATTGCATCTTTACATTTGTTTACATTTTTCTTGACTGTGAATGGCGTCATACATGTGCATAAGTTTTGATAAATTTTTTTGTGATAGATTTGTGTATATTCTATGGTAACAGATAATAATAATAATAAAAAAAGATTAGTAATCTAAATAGTGGGTTGGCCAAAAGGTTGTTTGGGTTTTTCTGTAAGATATTGGCCAACCCAATACACTTTATGTATTCATTATATAGCCTAACTTTTTCTTAATTTTTTGGCTAACTAGGCTATGCAGTTGGCTTACAAGTTCTTTTCAAATTGTCACAAGTGTCCAAAAAATATTTCACTGTATTTATTGAAAAAAAATTCATACATAAGTGGACCCATGCAATTCAAACCTGTGCTACCCAAGGGTCAACTCTAAACGCAAAGGAAAATGAAAAATCAACGAAAGTTATCTTAGATATGGAACACTAGAGTATCCTTAAAACTGAGAATGAACTGAACAAATGAGCAATCAAAAAAACCCAAAAAGCAAAAAACAACTCTCGAAGACATAATAGAAGAAAAATTTCCCACGAGAAAGGAAGTTCTAGATCCACAGGCATAGCAGTTTTTTCATACAATTATGGAATTCTCAGTAACATGACATATTCTGGTGAGGTTTTCAAACCTCAAGGATAGAGAAGCAAACCTGGGGGTGTTGAGACAATGTATTAAATCACCTACAAGACATAAAACTAGGCAGCCGCAGACCTGTCCACACAGATGCTCCCAGAGGGCACGGAAGCAGTCTACTGGTGTTTAAAAGAAAAACACAACTAACATGCCTATCCTAGAGCTCAGTCACTTGTGAAGACACAGGAAGTCGTTCTAAACAAAAAAGAACGACAGGAGGAGTCCAGTTGGTAAAGGAATGTCGTCCATCAAAAAAGGAGTGAAGAGGACGTGCATCTCAGGAAGAGGAAAGAAGAGACCGAGGGGCGGTCTGCCCGAACAGATGGCATGTGAAGTTAGAAGAAGCGTACGGTACACCGTACGGACATCATGATTACAGAGAGAAGGCGGATGCTGCAAACATTTACCATGCAAATCCAACAATACGGCGAACAAAACGCGGTTGTGATGGGAATGGGAGGAAACACAAGTGAGCCACTTTCTTCACCTTCCGCGCAAGGTTCAAAGATGACTTCCTGAGGGTATCTCTGCATAAGAACCTGGGGGGCAGAGTTGGACTCAAACGTAGTTTACAGTCAGCCCTCACACCCACAGCGCCTCTGCAGGCACCGATTCAACCCACTGCAGGCTCTGCGTACTGTAGTCTTTCTGTTGAAGAACATCCACCTGTAAGTGGACCTTGCAGCCCAAGCCCAGGTTGTTGAAAGGTCAACAGTATTCGCATGTGTGAAGTGAGAGAGACAGTCATAAAGGTGTATGTGTAATATGATCCTAATTGTGAACTTTGGTGGGTGGGGAGTAGGACTGACAAGAAAAGAACTTTTGATTATCCCTTGTGAACACTATGGAATTTCTGCAGTGCTTTTATAATTAGTACCAAATAAAATTCCGCTTTTGAATGGATAAATGTATCTTCCATGCTCAGTGAAACTGTCAAGCTGACGATCTGAGCTATTTTATTGCATAACTTACTCTTCTGAAAACATTTCCTCTCTTTAAATTTCCAGGTGAAACATGCAGACTTGTATTTATTTCTTTCAACTCTTTAATTTTTATAGTTTCAGCACATATATATTCCTGACCAGTGAGCTCATGAACCTAGCAAATGACCATCTTTTTAAAGTCACATACGTACTCTCTTAGTTCTATGACTCTCTTTAAGCAATATCTTTACAGTGTGCAAACATCAGCTTCTGGAATAAAAGCAAACGCTTGAAAAAGTTAAGTAGACTATTTGGACTCATCAAGGAAAGCAAAGCACCAAATCAAATCAATCAGTAATAATCCCCCTAAGGTTGAATAGGGGCTTTCACACACAGGTCTCTTATAGTGTGACAGGTCTGACTCGTGGGAGATAGCATGGAGTTTAGTCTTCCAGAAGGGCAATTAGGGATAACTGTGGGTCCTTCCGAAACTCCTATGCTCGGTCTTCCTGACCCTGTCACATCCTTATCAGTTTCAAACGTGTCCCTTTGTGTTTGACTCACAGAGCAGAGTGACAGGTGGGGGCACGGAGCTCGGGGTAACCTGCCAGAGAAGTGAGGGCAGACACAGTGTTTGACTGGATACCACCAGCAATCCAGACAGCAGACAACCTGCCTAGAGACAAGTGGAATGAAAAATCAAGTCCGCTTCCCTCAGCAGATGTTGCTGCTGTTCGCCTGTCATATACACAGTCTAGATAATACGGAAACATAAGGATTGGCAGGTGTTCAGGTTTTCTCTCAAGAAAACAAGAACACTTGTGTAGAGAGCTCCATAAATGCTTGGGAAATTCATCATAAAGCTGATTTTATTTCCCTTTCAAAAGAGATTGACCATAGTTTTTTTTTTTTTTTTTCCTAAGAGAAATATTGTAATGGGACTATTTGGGGGAAAAACTAAATTATCCTGAACCCAGAGCAACTTTACTGCTATTTAAAAGTCATTGTGGTCCAGCTCCATTGTTTAATAAAGGCTCTTGTACTTCCATCACCTAAAGTAAACTTTGATACTGTAGTAGAAGTGCCTAAGTTTTACAGAGTAAACATGAAGCTTAACTGAAGATATCTGTATACTGGTTACCTAAGGGAACTGGGAAAATACAACATTAAAAACAAATCTGACGGCAAAACTTTTAGAAAAGTGAACGTCCTTCCCTTGTGCATCGTATAAAATTGATGATCCTATGAGCCATTTCCCCAGAAAGGCTATAGTTGTCTTGATTGATTAAATTATCCTACAGACATTTAAACCACAAGGGAACTGAACAGTACTCTCATTACATATTTCCTGGCTTTATGGCTAATAAGTGAACCTTCTTTTGGAAGATGATCAAAGAAAATCTGCGCCACAAAAATCTGTGTCAGGTGCTGGGTTGTTCAAATCTTTTATTTTTTTCAAGTCCAATAAAAAATATCATCACACTATTGAAAAAATTAAGATCATCTACTGATTAGAAATGACAGTTTGGTGTGGTTGTCCTCATGACAAGTGTGTATGTATCTATGCCTATGTCACCTATGTTGAACTGTCCTGTTGCGTGTAAAATTCTTTCTTATGTTTATTTGAACACTATAACATAAAGTTCCAGGTATTTTTTTTTTAAGTACCAATGTCCCATTTTGAGACGTCAATGTTTTTGTTATGGCATATTAGTTACTGGAAATTTAAGGATTCCAGAAAGTATGGCATCTTAAATGATGCTGAGTTCCACCTGTTTGGTGCTGAAATATGACCGAGTCATCTTGGCCTACGGATGTATATCTCCTTTTGGAAGGATTTATGTCCTTCCAAAACGGGCTCACAGAGAAGACACTCTGCTTACTGCCCTTTTCACACAGTTCCTTGGCAGTTTCAGGAATTATTTTCATCCTGCTAACCTACTAACATGCTTCTCCTCACATAAAATCTAACACTCAAGCCTCCTCCTCTTGAAGTCTTAATTCCCTCCCCATACTGAGATCCTCTATTCTTCCCCTTGCCATGCAGAGTATTTACTCATCCCTGTGTTATATAACTTTAGCACTTAGCAAGCACTTGATAAATAATTTTTGCATTAATGGATATGGATAAGCAGAGCAGGCAGAGTTTTATCCAGTTGCAAGCGGACGTCTAAAGCCTTAGGTAACACTTTGCAGGATTTATAAAACCAACACAATTCTGTTGAATCTTAACGGTTCATTAGATCTGTAAAATTCAGGATATTTCAGAGGCCTGCATCTGAACATTTTTTAATTAGCTGAATCTAAATCCTTTTGAATGTTAAAGTTTCTAGATAAGGTATATGACAAGAGCCAAAATTAATCTATTATAATTTCAGATGAACATTCTACCTGAAAACCAAATTTCTGGAATATTTAGTGATTTGACATGGAGAATAAATCTTAAAGACCAAATAAATGTTTAGTTTAAGGCATATAGTTAATAGATTTTGCTTCCTGCTAAGAACTCTGGTTAAGTTGAGGTTCAATCTGCTCCAGTACAGAATTTTGCCTTTTGCTTTATTTGCTTTGACGTAAATTCTAATCTAAGCTATGTAGTTTCTCCTTGTGAAAGTTTTTGCCCTTAACGTGCTCCAATACCACTCAAAATAATAAAGGCTGCAAACTACCAATTCTCCTGAGTAAAGCTTGAATATGAACAAGTAAGCAAATGGAAAGATCTCTCTATTGCTTTCAGTTCTAGTCTGGAAACTAATTGCTTGCTGATTGGAATTAATAGGCTGTTAACACATTTATCTTCGAATGTACAACACTTGCCACCAAACGCTGTGTAAACTGGGGCAGCTCACTTTAGAGAGTCAGTTTTAATGAGGACATTAGACTAAAGCACCTTTAAGTGTTAACATTCCCTGGTGCTCTGTTTACAGGTGTATCATTCCTTGGTTACACTTCTATTTGATTAGGAAAATTCTTGGAACTGAAGACAGTGTGTGCTTCAGAAAATTGCTAAATGTTTAGAAATACTTTAAGGGCAAATAAAAGGACAGGGCAGAGTCAATGCATTCAGTTGATTATCTCAGAGCTGGGAGTTCAGGATAAAATATACAGAATGACAAACGTTTTAAAAATGCACAGGTGATAGGACCAAAAATGAGTTCGTAAAGAAATGGAAATACGTCCAGAACACCCAGTTACTTTAAAAGCATTTCTCTGATAGTGAGTATAACTTTCTCCTTTGTGTTTGATGGTTCGTGGTCCTGAAGGACTGCTCTCTTCATGTGATATGCTGGGGTTGGATAAGCATCTACTAATGTCTTAATCTTCTTATCTAACAGTGATTTATGAAGCAGCCAGGAAAGCAGGCTCGGGGCTGGATCCTGCAGAGAGAGCTGGGGAACATGGTGCTACCACTTGGTTTCCAAGTTCCCCACTGTGAAGTATTAAAGCACATGTTGGAATTGAACACATTTGGCTCTCTCTTCAGTCAAGACAACACATCGCCACCTCTATGCGTCTTATTAAATTCATATGAATATTCTTTCTTGCAACTGCTTTTAATATGCTTCAAATTTTCTTATGAAAACAAATCCTAGTGAAATAGTACTCAGTAGTAAAAATGAAAAAAAATTATGATACAAACAACAGTACAGAGTGCAATAAAAGAAGTCAAAGACAAAAGACAGTATGTATATTTGATTTGTATGGAATTCTAGCAAAGGGAACTTAATAGTCAAAGAAAGATCAGTGGTTGCCTATGTGGGGTGTTGGGAGAGGGGACCCACTGCACAAGACCATGGGAGGCTTTTCAGCATGAGAAAACTCTTCAGGGACTTGCCTGGTGGTCCAGCGGCTAAGACTCTCTGCTTCCACTGCAGAGAGCGTGGGTTCAATCCCTGGTCGCAGAACTAAGATCCTGGATGCCACATGTTGTAGCCAATACAAAACCAACTAAAAAAAAACAACAAACCCCAAACCCTTCAATGTCTTGATTGTAGTGGTAGCCACATTGATTATGTACAGATACAAAAATACATCACAATGTATACTTAAAAAGGGTAAATTTTATTGATTGCAAATTTTATCACTCATGAAACTAAAAAAAAATACATAAATTGCTACCCGACCCTTTGAAAAGTGTTCAGAGGAGAGAAGTGATTTTAGAGGAAAATAGAAAGAAATCCTCCCATCCATTCCCATAGGTTTTCTACCTCTATTCCCAAAGAAAATTATATACCTGTACCACATTAGCTTTCACAGAAAATGCCTTAAATGGATATATTTTAATTATAATACATCCTGACTTTATCAAAGGATGAGAACAAGAAATCACTATGAAGAATTTTCAGTGATATTGCCATTAAGGCAAAGTTGATTATGTTCTTTAACATTCTTTAGGTATGTATCCTAAAGAATGTATCAATAACCTCAGATATGCAGATGACACCACCCTTATGGCAGAAAGTGAAGAGGAACTCAAAAGCCTCTTGATGAAACTGAAAGTGGAGAGTGAAAAAGTTGGCTTAAAGCTCAACATTCAGAAAATGAAGATCATGGCATCCGGTCCCATCACTTCATGGGAAATAGATGGGGAAACAGTGGAAACAGTATCAGACTTTATTTT
>NW_011494808.1:6205952-6228679 GCF_000754665.1 Bison bison bison
TGATGCTGAAGCTGAAACTCCAGTATTTTGGCCACCTCATGCGAAGAGTTGACTCATTGGAAAAGACTCTGATGCTGGGAGGGATTGGGGGCAGGAGGAGAAGGGGATGACAGAGGATGAGATGGCTGGATGGCATCACTGACTCGATGGATGTGAGTCTGGGTGAACTCTGGGAGTTGGTGATGGACAGGGAGGCCTGGTGTGCTGCGATTCATGGGGTCGCAGAGTCGGACACGCCTGACTGACTGAACTGAACTGAGGTCTGTATCCAAATTAAAAAAAATTTTTTTAATTTAATATTACAAAGTTTTGAAACAAAATGTTTTTCATTATTTCAAACCATCATCCCTTTTTGATTTTGCTGCCAGTTTGCACAGAGATAAATATAAAACTCAATTGCACTGGGTATGTTAGCCTTCTCCTTCATGGATCACAGCCTTGTCACGGCGAAAGGGCTTGTGTAACTCAATAAACTTATGAATCAAGCTGTGCAGGGCCACCCAAGATGGACGGGTCACAGTGAAGAGCGCTGACAAAATGCGGCCCACTGGAGGAGGATACAGCAGCCCACCCCTGAACCCTTGCCTTGAGAACCCCATGGACAGTAGGAAAAGGCAAAAAGATATGACACCAGAAGATGGGCCCCCCCAGGTCGCTAGGTGTCCAATATGCTACTGTGGGAGGGAGAGGGAAATTACCAACAGCTCCAGAAAGAATGAAGAGGTTAGGTCAAGCAGAAACGGCACTCAATTGTGGATGTGTCTGGTCGTGAAAGTAAAGTCTGATGCTGCAAAGAACAGTACTGCACAGGAACCTGGAATGTTAGGTCCATGAATCAAGGTAAATTGGAAGGGGGTCAAGCAGGAGATGGCAAGAGTGAATATCAACATCTTAGGAATCAGTGAACTAAAATGAACAAGAATGGGTGAATTTAATTCAGATGACAAATATATCTACTACTGTGAGAAAGAATCCCTTAAAAGAAATGGAGTAGCCCTCGTAGTCAACAAAAGAGTCAGTAATGCAGTACTTGGGTACAGTCTGAAAAACAATAGAATGATCTTGGTTTGTTTCCAAGGCAAACCACTAAACATCACAGTAATCCAACTCTACACCCCAACCACTGATGCCGAAGAAGCTGAAGTTGGCCAGTTCTATGAAGACCTACAAGACCTTCTAGAACTAACTGAAAAAAGATGTCCTTTTCATTATAGGGGACTGGAATGCAAAAGTAGGAAGTCAAGAGATACTTGGAATAACAAGAAAGCTTGGCCTTGGAGTAAAAACGAAGCAGAGAAAAGGCCAACAGAATTTTCTCAAAAGAACAAGCTGGTCATAGCAAACACCCTTTTCCAAAAACACAAGAGATGACTCCACATAAGGACATCACCAGATGGTCAATACAGAAATCAAGTTGATTATATTCTTTGCAGCCAAAGATGGAGAAGCTCTATAGAGCCAGTTAAAACAAGACTGGGAGCTGACTGTGTTCATATTATGAGCTCATTATTGTAAAATTTGGCCTTAAATTGAAGAAAATGGGGGAAAACCACTAGACCATTCATGTATAACCTAAATCAAATCCCTTACAATTATACAGTGGAGGTGACAGATAGATTAAAGGGATTATGTCTGGTAGACAGAGTGCTGGAAGAACTATGGACAGAGGTTCATAACACTGGACAGGAGGCAGTGACCAAAACCATCCCAAGAAAAAAGAAATGCAAGAAGGCAAAGTCATTGTCTGAGGAGGAATAGCAGAGGAAAGAAGATAAATGAAAGGCAAAGATATACTCAGTTGAATGCAGAGTTCCAAAGGATAGCAAGGAGAGATAAGAAAGCCTTCTTAAATGAACGGTGCAAAAAAGTAGAGAAAAACAATAGAATGGGAAAGACTAGAGATCTCTAAGAAAATTGGAGAGATCAAGGCAAGATTTCATGCAAGGATGAGCATGATAAAGGATAGAAACAGTATAGATCTAACAGAAGCAGAAGAGATTAAGATGAAGTGGCAAGAATACACAGAAGAACTATATAAGAAAATTCTAATGACTCATAACCACTATGGTTTGGTCACTCATCTAGAGCTAGACATCCTGGAGTGTGAAGTCAAGTGGACCTTAGGAAGCGTTACTATGAATAAAGCTAGTGGAAGTGATGAAATTCCAGCTGAGCTATTTCAAATCCTAAAAGACCTATTGAGTGCAGCACTTTCACAGTTGCACTCAATAGGTCAGCAAATTTGAAAACTCAGTAGTGGCAACTGTACTGGAAAAGGTCAGTTTTCATTCCAATTCCAGAGAAGGCCAATGCAAAGAATGTTCAAACTAACATACAGTTGCACTCATTTCACATGCCAGCAAGGTTATCCTCAAAATCCTAGGTTTCAACAGTATGCGAACTGTGAACTTCCAGATGTTCAAGATGGATTTCGAAAAGGCAGAGGAACCAGAGATCAAATTGCCAACACTCATTGGATCATGGACAAAGCATGGGATTTTCACAAAAACATCTACTTCTGCTTCACTGACTATGATGAAGCCTTTGACTGTGTGGATCATAACAAACTGTGGAAAATTCTTAAAGAGACGGGAGTACCAGACCACTTTACATGTCTCCTGAGAAACCTTTATTTGGGTCAAGACACAACAGTTAGAACTAGACATGGAACAATGGACTGGTTCAAAATTGGGAAAGGAGTTCAACAAGGCTGTGTATTGTCACCCTGCTTATTTAAGTTACATGCAGAGTATATCATGTGAAATGCTGGGCTGGATGAATCACAAGCTGGAATCAAGATTGTTGGGAGAAACATCAACAGCCTCACATATACAGATAACACCACTCTACTGGCAGAAAGTGAAGAGGAACCAAAGAATCTCTTGATGAGGGTGAAAGAGCAGAGTGAAAAAACTGGCTTGAAATTCAACAATCGTAAAACAAAGTATGGCATCCAATCCCATCACTTTATGACAAATAGAAGGGGAAAAACTGGAAGCAGTGGAGATTTTATTTTCTTGGGCTCCAAAATCACTGCAGATGGTGACTGCAGTCATGAAATTAAAAGATACCTGTGTTTTGGGAGGAAAGCTATGACAAACCTAGACAGTGTATTAAGAAGCAGAGATATCACTTTGCCGACAAAGGTCCATTTAGTCAAAGCTATCATCTTTCTAGCAGTCATGTATGGATGTGAGAGTTGGACCATAAAAAAGGTTGAGTGCCAAAGAACTGATGCTTTCAAATTGTGGTGCTGGGACTCTTGAGAGTCCCTTGGACTGCAAGGAGGTCAAACCTGCCAATCCTAAAGGAAACCAATCCTGAATATTCATCGGAAGGAATGTTGATGAAGTTGAACCTCCAATACTTTGGCCACGGATGTGAAGAGCCAATTCACTGGAAAAGACCATTTCCTGGGAAGGACTGAAGGCAATTGAAGGGGCGGCAGAGGATGAGATGGTTAGATAGCATCACTGACTCAACAGACATGAATTTGTGCAAACTCTGGGAGATGGAGAACAGAGGAGCCTGGAGTGCTGCAGTCCATGGGATCAGAGGGTCAGACACGGCTCATTGACTAGACAACAACAAGTGTTAGCCTTGATGTGTATTTCTTTTTGGTAGAGAATCTTTTACTTTCTTTACGGAGGTATGATTGGCATTATGTAAGTTTAAGGTGAAAATACACTGATTTGATAGATTATATTGCAGTGTGGTTGCCTTATAGCAATAGTTGACACCTTTCATCATATAATTATCATTTCTCCTAGTGCTGAAAACAATTAAGACTTAGTCTCTTAGCAGCTTTAAAGTTTATAGTACATTTTGTTGTCTGTACTTCCTGTGCTGAGTATCAGGTCTTCCTGACTTATTTACCTCCTAGTTGTAAAACCTTGATCTTTAGTATCATTATCTCTTACTTTTTTAAAAAAAACTGAAGTGGCATCATTGAATAAGTCTTTAAAAAAAACGTATCCAGGACTCCCGTGGCGGCTCAGTGTAAAGAATCCATCTGCTAATGCGGGAAGACACGGATTTGATCCCTGCTCCGGGAAAATGCCACATGCTGCAGAGCAACTAAGCCTGGAGCCCCAGCTACTGAGCCTGTGCTCTAGAGCCCGGAGCCCCAGCTACTGAGCCCGCGAGCCGTAACACGCAAGCCTGCAGGCCCTAGAGCCCCTGCTCTGCAGCAACAGAGGCCACAGCACTGAGAAACTCTCGCACCGTAACAAGGAGTAGCCCCCACTGGCCACACCTAGAGAGAAGCCCAGGCAGCAAAGCCCCAGCACAGCCTAAAATAAATAAATAAGTAAGTAAATAAAAATACTTTGAAAAGTATCCACTTTACAATTATGTAAGGCATGAATCACATAGAAACTCAGAAGTTTTGACATCAGCTATGGAACTAAAGGTTGTTGAGGGGTTCCTCTTCAGGAAAGAACCAAGTGGGCCAATTATACAGTCAAAGGAATGAAAGTCAGATATCTGTGGGCAGGTAAAGGACTCTGAGTGAGTCAGAGAGGAAAAATCAGAACAGCCTGGGGACAGATGGGCATTGGTTTGGATAACTTAAATGCAGCTCAACTTCAAAGGGGGGGGAAAAAAGGTAGGGAGATCCCATTCCAGAGAACTTTTTGGAGCCTGGACCGCAGTCAGCCTCCATCTGCCCCGGGATGCTTTCTGCATGGGCAGGCCTGCCTGAGGAGTAAGGACACACTAGTGGGATTCACCCTGGTGATGAATGGCACTAATGCATCATCAGGATGACAGGCCACACTGGCGATGTCTTGCCAAGGAGCTTAATGAGAGCAATAGCTCATTCTGATTATTCTCCCATGAAAGGAGGGCTCTGTCTTCAGAAGAACTCATCTACAAGTCGACTCTGTTTAATTACAGGATACAACACACACTAATAGTAATGTTAAGATGTTCTTTGGCACCAAGGTTTTGGCACTGATAAAACTAAAATTTATGACTCTACTCTGTACACTTGGAAACATTCACACAGTGTGCATAGTCTTGAAATGAGAAGCGAGGTACCCTGGAATCCACTTGGTTTCTAGCTAGGCTGGAAAAATGAATTTCTACTGTAGATCTCTCAATAGATGCTTCAAAGATACAGATTTATGTACTTGTGTCAATCAAGCTGTCCTGGAAGTTGCATTTGATTCACAAGAGATGAGGGAGGGAGGAGAAGTACTGTGACTTCCCTTGGTGACAGGCAGAAACTGTTTATTATACAAATTGAATCTTCACAATGACATCACTTTCACACGGACTGCACCTAACAATAAGCCCACCAATGTCTTAAGCTTGAGTGGACTTTTGATAGTACCAGTGTCAGCCTAAGAAAGCAATAAAGCACGACGATAAAGAAGAAGAGGAGGATTATTTATTAAACTTCTAATAACAACCACTACCATCTTCAACCTGCCTGTTTTGTGTCAGGTAAGCTATTGGGTGTTTCTCAGGTGTTCCCTCTAATCTTTACAGCAAGGAAGGTCACAGGATCACTTCCACTTTACAGATAAAGAGACTGAGGGTCTGCGAGTTTACATATCTCCCCTAAGGTCTAGTAAAGAGATGGCTCAGAATCTGACTGGGTCTGAACCATCCACTGTACAAAAGCTCAGTCCCTGAGAAGATACTGTTTGGGGCCAGAAAAGAGGAGTTGCTTATACATAGTTGGAAATAGTTTTTAAGACAAAGACCATGATACTTCTGATCCCAGATCACACTTGTTAAGTGGAAAATGGACAAAATAAATGGAAGAGGTATAGAAATGGGTCAGCTAAGGGCCAGCTATAGGAAATGGGTTTGTCTGCTTGCATAAACAACGGCTTCAGAAAAAGAACAGCACTGTTCAAATACACAAGAAGCAGCCACCTGGAAGGGCTAGCTGCTTTATCCTCTGTCCTCTCAGCGCTCAGGAACAGGGACAAGTAGGAGAGTGGACAGGGAGGCAGATTTCAGTGTGAGAAGGACTTTATAGTGGTCGGATCTATCAGATGGGAACCCATCTGCGCCCAAGTATCAACCTCCTCCCCAACCCAAAGAGCTCGGGGCAAATCCTGCAGACCCTGGGAGGTTACTGTGAGTATGGGATGCAGTTGATGAGATTTCCCTTTTCAGTCCAGACACCACAGTCCAGATTTCGTGGTCTAGACACCACGGAAATTTAAAGCCCCAGTGATAGAATAGTCATCAATCCCTTAAATAAAAGCATCGGGGCTGGGGGACGTGTTCGAAAAGTCAGAATTATTCAGAGTTTAGAAAGGCTATTTAGAACATCTGCCATTTGTGATGCAAGATCCCCAGTGTTGTTTGGGGCCACACTCCATAACCAAATGCATAAATACTCCTGCCTTTGCTCCAAAATCCCACTGAACAGTCAGAAGACTCTAGCCTCACATTGGTTTGGTCAGGCTATGTTTGAGTTTTAGGTAAGAGTTTGCTGTCAAGTGAATTACGAAAAATGTTTTAGATTCTGGAAATCTGGGGGTTTGGAACTGGTAGATAGGAGGTGGAATTATGATAACTGCTGCGTATTGAGTGCCGCCTAGATGGCAGGTATTGTACCTTTAACAGCACAACAACTCTGCAAGAGGGATTTAGTGGACTTGTATTTTGTAGATGGAGAAACTAAGGATCAGATACACCAAGTGACCTTGCTAAGGTCACCCAATAAATGCAGAGCTTGGAAATAAACTTCTGCCTATGTGACTAGAAAGCAGGGCTGAAGGATGCAGCCTTTAAGACTTCATGGGTCTAGACAGCAAGCTCCTCCTCAACTTGAACCCAAGGATATATTTGAATTTGGTGAAATTCTAATTTATTTTCCCATTTTTCCTATCCCTTCTGAGGTCTAAATATCACTAAAGGATCCAAGAAAAAAGTTAAAAAGCTATTAACACATCTGGTCCCATCACTCCATGGTAAATACATGGAGAAAAAATGGAAACAGTGGCAGACTTTATTTTCTTGGGCTCCAAAATCACCTCAGATGGTGACTGCAGCCATGAAATTAAAAGACGCTTGCTCCTTGGAAGAAAAGCTATGACCAACCTAGACAGTATATTAAAAAGCAGAGACATTACTTTGTTAACAAAGGTCCATCTAGTCAAAGCTATGGTTTTTTCAGTAATCATGTATGGATGTGAGAGTTGGACTATAAAGGAAGCTGAGTGCTGAAGAATTGATGCTTTTGAATTGTGGTGTTGGAGAAAACTCTTGAGAGTGCCTGGACTGCAAGGAGATCCAATCAGTCCATCCTAAAGGAAATCACTCCTGAATATTCATTGGAAGGACTGATCCTGAAGCTGAAGCTCCAATACTTTGGCCACCTGATGCGAAGAACTGACTCATCGGAAAAGACCCTGATGCTGGGAAAGATTGAAGGCGAGGAGAAGGAGATGACAGAAGATGAGATGGTTGGATGGCATCACTGACTTGATGGACATGAGTTTGAGCAAACTCTAGGAGATAGTGAAGGATAGGGAGACCTGGCGTGCTGCAGTCCCTGGGGTTGCAGAGAGTTGGACACGACTGAGCGACTGAACTGAACAGGTGGGGTGATTCCTGGATTTACAAGTTATGATGTTATGAAAACACAGGACTCGAACCCTAAGGACATTTCCCATGCATTCAACATGTGGACGGAGCACTAGAAAGGTGCTTTTAACAATATTCTAAAATAGGTTTGAGTGAGACTGATTCACAAAGAATTCATCAGCTTTATATGCAGCATAATGAGCCAGACATGCCTGTAAGCGTGGCAACCCACTCCAGTACTCTTGCCTGGAAAATCCCAAGGACGGAGGAGCCTGGTAGGCTACAGTCCATGGGGTTGCAGAGTCGGACATGATTGAGCAACTTCACTTCACTTCAACGGAAGTGTGGGTTGACAGTGGCCTCTGAGGGGTCAGGGGCGCTGGCAGCAGCAGTCCTGGGAGGCTCGGCCTGTTGGGTGAGTCAGCTTGGAGGAGTCACCATTAGCCCTACCCTAGAGACTGCAAACTCCAGGCCTGGGCCGCCTGAGGCCAAACACCTACAGGGCGGGAGCACAGCCCTGCCCATCAGCAGAAAATTGGATTAAAGATTTACTGAGCATGGCCCTGCCACCAGAGCAAGACCCAATTTTCCCCACAGCCAGTCCCTCCCATCAGGAAGCTTGCACAAGCCTCTAAGATACAGCAACACTTGAAATGTGGCACTTTGATAACAAAGATCCTGGCTTCCTAAAAAAGCATTTGGCAATGATCTCTGAAGGGGCTTCCCAGATGGCTCAGTGGTAAAGAATCCTCCTGCCAAAGCAGGAGACGCGGGTTCAATCTCTGTGTTGGGAGATCCCTTGGAGAAGGGAATGGCAATCCACTCCAGTATTCTTGCCTGAAAACTATCCCATGAGCAGAGGAGCCTGGTGGGCTACAGTCCATGGGGTCACAAAGAGTTGGACAGGACTAAGCATGAGCGCTGAGCGATGCTCTACAAACCCTGTTGGAAGTAAGGTACAGTGTACTGCAAGGACAGAGGGAGTTCCCTCAGTCAGACTGAGAAACCCTGCAAGTCACGTGGCTCCCTTTTGTCCTGACTGCTAGGAAGCTTAGGGGATTTTCATGTTTGCAGTTCCTTCCAATTTTTCTTGCCTTCATTATCTGGTTGCTGTTCATGTGTCCCTGTTTGTTTGATTCTATTATATCTGTGTCTTGTATCAGACACTTCAAAAATTTCTGGGGGCGGGGGTGCGGAGTGGAGTATAAATCACAACAAAAAGAGTAGAATTGCAAGCCTGTTGAGAGTTTGTGTATTTCTGTGTATATGAAGTGGAAAAACAAAACCTAAAGAATAATAATGTCTCACACTAGTCATTGTTGTGTACTCTTGCAAGGGCTGTTTATTCATCTCACTTGACCTGCATCCATGATCCCATTAGATAGACAAGACTATGAATGACCATCTCCACTTAAGAGATGACTGTCCAACATCACATAAGGAATAAATGGTGGAGAAAGCTTTTGAAACTGGGCCTTTTAACCTCAAGATGAGTTTTCTTTTTTTTTTTAACTTTATTTTATTTTTAAACTTTACATAATTGTCTTAGTTTTGCCAAATATCAAAATGAATCCATCACAGGTACACATGTGCTCCCCATCCTGAACCCTCCTCCCTCCTCCCTCCCCAGAGTTTTCTTTCTCATATGCAGTGCTTTCTTCAAAAAGAATCACAATAGTGATCAAAAGACTTTTGATAACTGTTACACATTGGTTAGAAATACAGTGGCTCAGCATTGCAAAATGAATTCTTCTATACAGAGAAATTGCTCTGTTTCTCTAAATGGAAGACAACTGTCTATTAGTTGGTGTCTGCTGAACCATGCAGTTAGGGAAACACAGCTGTCAGGCTGACGGGTCGAACCAGAGTTACTGTGCAGGAATCCGAAGGCAGTTTAATTACAATATTTAATCAATGACTGTACATTGAGGGTTTTATGAAACATGCTAAGTGGTGGATTTCTTGTTATGTAAGGTGATATAGATGCCTTCTTTAAGAAAATCCTATATCCCTATTCAAAATTGTTCATAGAAAAACAAAATGAATTCAAATCAATATTTTTTCAAAAGTCTTAACTCTAAGCATAGTAACTATAGTCTTAAGATGAGGTCTATGTGCTACATTATATAGATTTACTTGTATTTTGATCCTAGATTATTTTTTTCCATTTCAAGGCTCACACTCGACTCTCTTTGTATGAATGTAAAAGCCTTGGATGAGCAGGTCGGAGTCTGCATTTCAGAATCACTCAGGAGTACAGCTTTTGACAAGACTTCTTGAATCCTTGAAGTTGTGGGTTATCATCCAGCTCAACTGTCCAGATAATACTGTTTTCAAGAACAAAAACATGCTTTATTTAAAGATTCTGATAAGAGGGGTTTTGGGTGTGTGTGAGGCGAGGGCAACATGCCACTGATGGGCAAGTGTGATCCAGCAACCAAGCAGCAAGCCGCTGTAGATCCCTGTCTGGGCACCAAGGGATGCATTAGGTGTTGCAGAGCAAATTGTTGATTTTATATCCCAAGCAACACAGCAGTGTTACTTTGTTAAGACAAAGTGCAAGGACAAAATGGCTCAGGCCCAACAGCCCCGAGCTGTTAAATGCTTCATTCTCCAACTCTGCCTGGACCCTTTCTTCTTCTTATAACAGAAGGTGAATGTGAGAAGGCGGCTTGAGCCCTCCTCAGTTTTTACTACAACGCGATGCATGGAGACACACTGATTTTTTAACCTAGAGGCCATTGTTTTCCCATCTCCTTTCAGGAGAGAGGATCGTCAGAAGTCGATCTTAACAGTAAACATGAGACGTAAACATCACATGTACACGTGTGCATGCGCGCATAGATGTATAAATTGTTCTTCCGCGTGACTACAAGCACCTTGAGGGCGTTTTGTTTCCTGCAGCCGAGGCGCAGTGCTTAACGCACGGTGGATGCTGACAAAGCGCTGAGACCAATGATTAGGGTACACGATGGGCTGGCTGGAAGGGAAAAGGGACAGGATGCAAGTGCCTGCGTCAGCTGGGGCCTCCACAAGGGGAGCGAGGTACATGTGAAGGCAGGGACTCATCGTCCCCGGGCATGAGTGGAGGCCAGGCTGGGGTGGCAGGAGGACCACTGGGTGAGGGGTGAGGCCAGCTGAGTGGTAGTTCTGCCCCAGCAGCTCCGAGAACCTGCATCACCTCTCTGAGCTCAGGTGTGTGTTTTATCAAATGCGAGTGGAAGTGTGTCCCCAGTCCTTCAGGTCAGAGGCAAGCGTGCACTTGACCGTCTCTGCACAGATGCAGTCAAACCGACCGCGACGTCAGGACTTTGCGGACGACTTCCCGCATCTCCTATGATCAAACATCTAAGTGTTGATGGAGTTTTGCGTCTCTGTGGGAGAACGTCCCAGAATTCTCCTTTCCTGCCTGGGGGCACAGGTCCTCCAGCCTGGCCACACCACTGGTGGATCTACATAGCTGCATCTGGTGTTGGCTACAGCTTTCACAGAGAGAGTTTCTTTCTCTGAAAATGAATGATGATTTTGGAGCTGTCTGAGCTACACAGGTGAAAAGAAACAATTGGGGGGAAATGGAGAATAGCATACTGGGTGTTTACACAGATCTTGTGGGGGTAACAAAAAAGCAACATGAGAGGTGGTGTGTGTGTGTGTGTGTGTGTGTGTGTGTGTGTGTTGGAGCAGTGCAGGCAGGGCTCACAACTGTCACAGCATTTCTGAAATGAAACCAGAGAAAACTGCCCTCCCTAAACGTTGGAGTCCTTCCAGCTATATAAAAGTGGCGGTGTCTGTTTTATTCCTGGGGGGCCCACCATGCTGTAGCTAAGACCATCCTTTTCAAAAGCTGGAGAAGCCGGTTTGTGTGTTAATAAAAAACTTCTAGGAATGACCAGTTAACTTTCCTTAGAAACATAAACGGGACTTCCCTGGCAGCACAGTGGGTAAGAACCCGCCTGCCCATGCAGGAGACGTGGGCTTGCTCCCCGATCTGAGAAGACCCCACGTGCTGCAGGGCAACTAAGCCTGTGCTCCTTAACAAGAGGAGCCACCGCACTGCAAAGCCCGCAGACCGCAACCAGAGAGAAGCCCCCACTCACCACAGTGGGGGGAAGCCCGCAGGCAGCGATGAGGACCCAGAGCAGCCACAAATAATTTTAAAAATGAAAAAAAAATGTATATAGGCACTGAGAATCAGTGGCTGTTTCCAAGACGAGAAGAGAGAGGATGAGGTAGGATACGTCTCTTGATGGAGAATGCATCGCCACCTGAGAGGACGTCTGTCTCCAAACAGCCGCATCTGAATGTGATTACGCCTCTGGACCCAACACCCAGCTTGCGGGACACGCAGAGGCCACGCTCAGGATGCGCATGGTGGGGTGCACCAGCGAACACAGCTCGAGGCAAACTCGGTCAGAGGTGACCTGCTTCTCCAAAGAAGTATCAGTGGCGTAACAGTGAGATGAAGGGACAAAATTATGGAGGAAAAGAGATCTCGGTGATACTAAAGATAAAAACAGACAATGTAATGCTAGTGTTTGGACGAGAAAGCTATAAAGAAAAGTAAAAGTTGGTTACTATAAAAGTCAGGGTGGTGGTTCCTCCTGTGGGTAGGGGGAGAGGGCTGTGTTGGGAAGAGACAGATGGAGGGCTTCCAGGCGCTTAGAAAGTCTGCCTTCTTCTATGGGTGGTGGTTACAAGGGTGTCCACCTTTATTAACTACGCTATACGTTTATGTTATCAAATCTTTCACAGTTACAGGCTTTTATATAACCGTATGTGAATATGTATGTGTATGTGTGTAGTGTATATGTGTGTGTATATGTGTGTGTGTGTGTGTGTATGTTTGCTGCACATATGCATTTATATGCATGTGTATGTATATGTCCATACATGTGTATGTGTATCTGTGTGCATGTGTTTATGTGTGTGTACCTGTATGCATGTTGTATACATGTATGTGCACATGTATGTGCACATGTATGTGCATGTGAGTGTGTATAGATGTATATGTATGTTTGTTGCATGCATGCATTTATATGCACGTGTATATATATCCATACATGTGTGCGTGTGTATATGTGCACATGTACGTGTGTGTGTGTGTGTATTTGCATGCATGTTGTATATATATATGTGTGTGCGTGTGTGTGCGTGCATGTGTGTGTCTGTGATTGCTCCTCTCCCACTCGCTTCAAGTGCACATTCTCATGTGGTCCATTAGGGCTCTGAGCCCTGAGAGAGGCCCTGTCTCTGAATGTGAAATGCACTTCTGTTGAAGAATTCCTTTAAAAACCTGGCTTATTGAAAACGAAAATTCCAAGGTTCTGTCCTCTTTATAAACTGAGAATTCCAGTTTGGTTTGATAAATACTAGAGTCTCATACGAAAGTATGTTGGGAATTACTCCCTTAAATCGTGGAATGATTTCGTGAGCAGCACAGTCCATAGTCCAGGGCTGGCCTCTCTTCACTCAGAATTTCCTTTCCAGAGCCTGGAAGTCAGAGGTGATGTGATGAACCAGAGACCGGGAAGCGCTGGCTTCAAATCCCAGCCCAAGAAACCGCTCTCCTTAGCGCCCTTCGGCATGCCGTCTCCCGCTCCACGCCTCCTGCGGCCCCAGCGGACCGGGTGTCCGACTACGCTACTAAGTTATGTTCTCCTCCATTTCTCTCTTCATTAAAGTGCCGTATGCAGAACGGCTACAGTCTGTCAATCCCTCTCATAGACGTGCTTTCATTTTCATGCTTTCTTTAAAAATTACATTCATGATTTAGATTTAATTGCTTAGTCTACAAAGGCATTTAATCTCAATCTGTGGTTTTCAACCTTGGCTGCAGAACCCTTTCAGATACATTGCAGCTGGGACTCCATCCTAAACCAAACGAAACAGACACGCAGGTACGCGAGCCTGGGTCTCTACAAGTTCGGGTGAGCACGGTCGGCCCCACTGGATAGGTTTTCCTTTGCAGATTCCCACTGGGTGTTCACTGCAAGTGTGCTCTGACCACATTCTCGCCCTCCCCACTCACTCCTTTTCTACTTGTGTGTGGTTTACATGCAGTCCAGGGGGAAGCCCCACCAACCTCCCTGAGTGCAGAGCGGGTAAGGAAAGGGAACTGGTGGAAGTCGGAGCTCTACCACGTGCAGCCCACTCCCCGGCACTGGGACAGGTCCTTTAGCCTCTGTGTGGCTCAGCAGGTAAAGAATCCACCTGCAATGCTGGAGACCTGGGTTCGATCCCTGTGTTGGGAAGATCCCCTGGAGAAGGGAAAGGCTCCCCACTCCAGGATTCTGGCCTGGAGAATTCCATGGACTGTATAGTCTATGGGGTTGCAAAGAGTCGGACACGACTGAGCGACTTGCACTTTGCATACAGAAAATGAGAAGAGCCATGTGATCCTTTCAAAGTCACTGCGCAGATTCTCGGCACAGAGACTGAGGGGGAACCTGGCCTGCGGTTGGCACACAGAACCTGGGACTCTGACTCCTGAGGCCCCTCCGGAGCAGGTGACTGTGGCCAGACCCGCGGGGGCTCTGCAGGGCTGTCAGGGGCACATTGTGACACCGTCCACGTGCTCGGGAGTCTTCCACCATGCACGTCTTCTGAAGCCACATCGTTCAGAAACGTGCATGGCTTACACAAAGATTTGTATCACCTGAATGCATTTAAATTCACATCTAGTTACACATTATTTTAAATGGTAAAAGAATAGAAGCCACTGAATCCCATCACCTCAGTTACAGTCTCCTTGTGTGTGACTGACGCACATGTCATAAACGCCCGTCCTCTTTCGAGTTAGCAAGGAGCTCGTGTTAGCAAGGGCCCTTCCTGGCAGGAAATGCTTCAACACAGCCCGTTTGCTCCTCTCCATCAACCCCCCGAGGAGCCCTCCTTTTGCCTGGCCTGGGCTCTGTCCCTGAGGTCAACAAGAGCTCCGCCGGTACAAAGAGCAAGAAGGCAAAGAAACGAGGCTCAGGCCTCGTCAGAGAGCTTCCCCCCAGGTCATGGCCCAAGCCTTCAGGCCTGAGCTCCAGACTTCTGAACTTCTGCTATCCTGGGAGAACTCACGCTTGACATTTAACCTCAAAGTCTTCTATCCTGACTATGAAAATTACATCTGAGACACTGCAACTTCGGGCTTCCCTGGTGCCTCACACGGTAAAGAATCTGCCTGCAATGCAGGAGACCAGGTTTGATCCCTGGGTGGAGAAGATCCTCTGGAGAAAGGAATGGCTACCCACTCCAGTATTCTTGCCTGGAGAATCCCATGGACAGAGGAGTCCGGTGTGCTACAGTCCATGTGATCGCTAAGAGTCCGACATGTGGAGTAACTAACACTTTCACTTTTCATTGCAACATCAAAGAAATACACGAAACACCCCATATGCATAGTTTTGGTGAACTGGTGCCTCCGAATTATTCAACAGCCACAATTTTTGCCAGTATTTCTGTGGTCTGATAACCCAACAGTCTTGAAACAGCACACAAGTCATTAATGCATTCACCAAAGAATGAATCATATAGGGCAATGAGGAGTTGGGAAAAGGACTTTCTCTAAAAGAGAAGTTTATCAGTATCGAGGAAGAGACGTGAAAAGTGCTGGTGACGTTATCCAAGGTGTCCTCACTCTCCATTTTAACAGGAGTGACTGACCGTGGTCTGACAGTCTTGGTGAGTCAAGGTCTCAGTATTTAAAGTTCCTCGGCGCTGCTCTGCCCTGTCCGGCATTGCTCACGAGCTGACGAGACTCCGGTCTAACGTTGTGTTCCTAAATGCTATGCCAGCACTCATCACAGCTGCCGTGTGCACGCCTGTCTTTAGCGGGACTGACTTTTAATCTGCTGTTTAAAAACAGCAGTGAGCTTCAGGAAACTGTTTGGTAGAAAATACTGAAGCCGGATGTCCTCAGACCCTGTGACCCAGTGTTTTCACTTGTGGGGCACACTCAGTGGAAATGTGCAAGTAAGGTCCCCAAAACACACACATTAGGGAGTTCACAGCCACCAATGCACAATAGTCCAAAACTGGAGACTTTCCAAAGGCCCATCGACACTGTGCTATGCTTAGTCCATTAGTGGGCGACTCCTGGAGACCTCCTGGATTGGAGCCTGCCAGGCTCCTCTGTCCATGGGGATTCTCCAGGCAAGAATACTGGAGCAGATCAATGAAATGTGGTATATATTGACAAACTGAGCTATCAGGGGAGCCCTTGGAATACCACACGGAAATGAAAAAGAGCCGCCAGCAGCTCCATGGGACAATAAGGATGGCCCACAAACATACTGAGTCAAGGCAGCCAGACACGAAGAACCCAGACTGCGTGATGAAGCATGCAGAGTGCAAGAACAGCCCCGCAAACCTCCTCCAGGGGAAGTCAGGACGGCGTGACCCCTGCAGGGCAGTGGTAGAGGTGGGAAGGAGAGAGGGTCGGAGTGCAGGTCACCCTGCTCTCACCTGGGTTCTGGGAATTCACTGAACGTCCACTTAGAGAATAGATAACTTTCTGTTCATGTATCATGCTTCCATAGAAAGTTAGAAATTAAAAGCTGCTGCGTGCAAGGAAAAGCAAAGGATTCAATTTAAAGTAAGATTATGTGAACTGTGGGGAAAGCCTGTGAGGTTCGCTTATGAGCCAAGAACAAGAGGATGAGCTATTATGATGCTTGGGGATCTCCCTTAACTCTTTCCTGTGCTCTAGTCCGGGCTTCACAGTAAATAATCTCTGGTAATTAAGACTTTACAGAGCTCTGCCTGGAGTTTCCATAGTTAAATGGTTTTGGTGATTCAGTTCATATGAATATGGACTTCAAGCTAATAATCAGAAGTTCTCAACCTATTTTTTCTTCCATACTCATAAAAAGCGGGAAACAAAATAAGTGGCACATTCACGGAAATAGCACCAGAGAAACAGTGTCAGACTTTATTTTTGGGGGCTCCAAAATCACTGCAGATGGTGACTGCAGCCATGAAACTAAAAGATGCTTACTCCTTGGAAGGAAAGTTATGACCAACCTAGACAGCATATTCAAAAGCAGAGACATTACTTTGGTAACAAAGGTCCGTCTAGTCAAGGCTATGGTTTTTCCAGTGGTCATGTATGGATGTGAGAGTTGGACTGTGAAGAAGGCTGAGCACTGAAGAATTGATGCTTTTGAACTGTGGTGTTGGAGAAGACTCTTGAGAGTCCTTTGGACTGCAAGGAGATCCAACCAGGCCATTCTGAAGGAGATCAGTCCTGAATATTCACTGGAAGGACTGATGCTGAAGCTGAAGCTCCGATACTTTGGCCACCTGGTACGAAGAGCTGACTCATTGGAAAAGACTCTGATGCTGGGAGGGATTGGGGGCAAGAGGAGAAGGGGAGGACAGAGGATGAGCTGGTTGGATGGCATCACCTACTCGATGGACATGAGTTTGAATAAGCTCTGGGAGTTGGTGATGGACCGGGAAGCCTGGTGTGCCGCAGTCCATGGGCTCACAGAGTGGGCCATGACTGAGCGACTGAACTGAACTGAACTTGACAAAACAAACTGAAATTTAGAGGCTCTGATGTGCCTCTTTTCCTTCCGATAGACCTCATGTTCCTGGCAAATGAGAGTATTTTATGGGGGAAATAGGCAGTATACTAAAAAATAAGAGAAATAGGGGGAAAAAAAAGAAAATATAGTTTGTATATACTTTGCAATTGTTTAAATCCCAGGTCTGCAAATTATGGCCTCTGGGGCAAATTTGGCCACCACCTGTTTTTATAAATAGTTTTATTGGAACACAGCCATGCTCATTCATTTATGGGTTGTTTATGACCACTTTTCTGCTACAATGACAGAGCTGAATAGTTGCAACAGAGCCCGTATGATACCCAAAGCCAAAACTATTTTCTACCTGGCCTTTCACAGAAAAAGTTTGCCAACCTCTGGTTTAAATGACAATATTTACATTTCAAATTTCAAATTTGAGCTATGTGGAAATGAGCCAGGCAGAAATTCTATCCCTGGATGTTTGCACTCATGCTATGGAAAAATACATCTATGTTTCCCTATGTGTTATTGATCATTATTAATACATGTCCACTAGACCATATGTGTTTCTATAATAGATTGCAAAGTACACTACATGTAGGGCAGTGTGCCTTCCACTGCTTTTGAAATTAATCACCAAGGTGCTGTGATGATATATATTCAGAAATTCCTCTTTGTCATGTTTTCTTAAAAATGGCTCAAATGTATGCTAACCAAGACGAAGGCTTCTCAGAATTCCTCCCCTCTGCTTAGTTCTCACTCTGTTGACAAGGCAGCTGTAGGGTCCTGTCCCATTTCATGTTTCACACTGAAATAAAATAATATAGTCTAGCTCCTTGAACATGTCTTCAGTTCAGTTCAGTTCAGTCGCTCAGCTGTCTCCGACTCTGTGATCCCATGGACTGCAGCACGCCAGGCCTCCCCGTCCATCACCAACTCCCGGAGCTTGTCTTGGTCCTTGGTCATAGGGCCGTATCCTCAGGACCAATAAAATCAATGCTTTGATGAATAAGATGAACATTTGCTGAGAGTTTATTTTCTCCCAGGCCTGGCTCTGATTGCTCTACATTTATTAACTAAATTAATCCTTACAACTGTTTCAGAGGAGTAAGGTTATCTCCACTTTGACAAAATGAGAAAATTGTAGTGCAGAAAGGGAATTTACCCAAAAGCACACATAGGGGTTGGGACCAGAAACTGAATTTACATCAATATTTTTAAATAGTATGTATTGAGTGGCCTTTTATGTGATGGATCTAGAGCAGAGTCTGCAAAACTTTTTAAAATAAAGGGCCAGGCAGTAAATATTTTTGGCTTTGTGAATTAGACAAGGTCTCTTTACAACTTCTGGCCTTGTAGTAAGACAGCATGACTGCTTTTGTGGACAATACATACGCAAATGGGCATGGCTGTACTCCGACAAAATCACATTCACAAAAGCAGGCAACAGACTAGATTTTCCCAGAACTGTAATTTGCCAAGCCTTGGTCTAGCAAAACTACGAACCTGCAAGTGGTATTATGTTGTGTACTTATCCCTGTGTGGGTGTTGGGTGGGAATGAGGAAAGTCGTGAGCATAATTCTCTCTAGAATCAACCAACACACAAATCTTACCTGCCAGCTGGGATCTAAGTCTATTATGATCCAGCCCCAACTGATAACCTGGGAGGTTAGAGAGCACATTCTGAAACCTCATCTCTACAAAGCACAACCAGCCCTGGAGGGAAATGTTGGGAAAATACACTCGACAAATGTTGGGTTCATTTCAGAAGCATGAGGACTCTGATATGTCATAAATGGGATTATCCAATTCACCTTATTTATTACCGAGTTTCTACTTTTTAACTTTGAAATCAAAGTGGACTGCAGGAAGATGGCAGATGTGAACTTTGCAGCTGTCTTATTGGTCACAGGACAGGGCGGATGGGTGTTTGAGGCCCAGAAGACGTTCTGAAGACAGACAGTCTTCCAGTGCAGGGAGAGAGAGAGGCTGCTTTCGGTTTTGAATAGGGCTGCATTGTGCATCTGAGAACTCAGTTGTTTTTAGATTTCCAATGGGATGTGATGGGGAATGGGAGAGCCAGGGATGCAGGTGAGAAACAAAACCCCAGGTCTGCTTTGCACAGTTGCTCATGCTCCCTGCAGAAGGGGCCCAGCTGAAGGGGTGAAGAGAGGCAGAATCACACATTCAGAACTGTGCATCCCCGGATCTGCCTGCCTCTGGGGCGTCTGCTTTTCCAATTCTCACCCACACACCCTGTGGTTTATACATGGCCCTGCAAGAAATGGACTTTGGCATATCTCTGGGCTAATTACGACTGCACAGATGTGAAGTATGGTCTCCTCTTAGCCCACATGATGATGGATCCTCAGCCCATCTATATATGTGCCTGTTAGGGATTGACTTCCAAGTGTCCTCCACACCCACCCATGGCATGACTTTGTAGCCAAGGAAGGCACTGGTTAAAACCAAGAGAGGTTAAATGAAATGATGGTAACCCTGGAAACACCAAAGGGAGGAGTCAACAACCTCCTTTGGTCTCCAGCAACCATCGTGTAACTACCCCAGTCTGCTGCTTGCAGATGGAGCTCTGGCTGACTGACAAGGGGGCAGGAGGAGAAGCTGAGTTTAAACTAAACTGGTCTGTTGACGCACATATATTTGTGGCCACTTGTCACAATGATGATGAGAACAGGTGAAATGTCCTCAGCCTCCTGTTTCCCTCTTAAATTAAAGCCTCTTCTCAACATGGGGAGCTATAGTCACGTCTGTTTTCAAACATTAGACTGAACCCAGGCCGCTGAGCTGGTTCCGTACCGTGCATGGAAGCACTTTTCCAAGGGAAGAGCTCCTCGATTAGAGGAAGGACCTTTTCATGAACTCCAAGGACAATAACGTACTTGGGGGCTTCGCAGGAGGATGACTGCCCTATGTTCTGGTCACCTTCTCCTGCTCGTTGAGAGAAGGTACAGGTTAAACTGCTTGGGGGGAGGGAGGAGGGAGGAGGGTTCAGGATGGGGAACACATGTATACCTGTGACGGATTCATTTTGATGTATGGCAAAACCAATTCAATATTGTAAAGTTAAAAAAAAAAACAAACAGCTTGGGGAATTGGCAGCCAAATCTGAAGGGCCCAAGGTGATCCCCCAGCTTTGTTTGAGGAAAAGAAGATAAAGGTGTCAGGTCAAAGAGCTTTTGAGGACAAAAGAAGCACAAAACAACTAAAAAGAATGGGAGGGAATAATCGTTTCAAAGACAGATTGGTGCTGTGCATACAGCAAAGGAAGCCAACAAAATGAAAGGCAGCCTAGGAAGGGGGAGAAAGTATTTCATTCATACCTCTGATCAGGGACTAATATCCAAAATGTATAAAGAACTCATGCTACTAAAAGCAGTTCAATTAAACAGTAGGCAGGGGATCTGAACAGACATTTCTTCAAAGAAGACACATAGATGGACAGCAGGCATGTGGAAACACGCTCAGCATCACTAACCACCAGAGAAATGCAGATCAGAACCACAGTGAGATAGCACCTCACACCCATCAGCATGGCCAGCAGCAAAAGGACAAAAGTCTTGGGGAGGATATGGAGAAAAGGGAAACTTGTGCACCGCTGGTGGGAATGTAAATTGGTGCAGCCATGTGGAAAACAGTGTGGAGTATTCCACACCTGGGTATTTATCCAAAGGAAACAAAATCACTTACTTGAAAAGATATCTGCACCCCTGTGTTCACTGCAGCATTACTTACAATAGCCGAGACATGGAAACAATCTGTGTTCATCAATGGATAAGAGATGTGGTACATATACAAAATGGAATAAAATTCAGCACTAGGAAAGAAGGAATTCCTGCCATTTGCAAAAACATAAATAGAACGTGAGGGTATTATGCTACATGAAATAAATCAAATACTGTGTGATTCCACTTGTATGTGAAATCTAAAAAAAAACCCAAAAATCCAAAATTCACAGAAACAAAGAACAGAATGATAATTGTGAGAGGCAGGAAGTGGGTAAAATGGGTGAGGATAGTCACAAGATACAAACCTGTGGTTATAAACAATTCCTAGGGATATGTTAGCGTTATTGTTGATGTTTAGTCGCTAAATCGTGTCCAACTCTTTTTCAACCCCATGGACTGTAGACCACCGGACTCCTCTGTCCGTGGGATTTCCTAGGTAAGAATACTGGAGTGGGCCATGTCCTTCTCCAGGGGATCTTCCCAACTCAGGGATCGAACTTGTGTCTCCTGCATTGCAGGTGGATTCTTTACTGCTGAGCCACCTGGGAAGCCATGGTGACTATTAAAAAAGGACAAAATAGTGCTGGTATTTAGGATAAGACTACATCATAGATGGGGGAGGCTCATAAGGTGGGCATTATGTGTATAATTTTTAAATATAGAAAAAAAATGCAAAGTGAGAGCAAAAGACTTGCCTGAAGCATCAACAGTAGAGATCTAACTAAATTACTGGAATAAAGCTCAGCAATCAGAATTGGACTGCCAATATGTGAATGAGCCTTCTGATGGCTCCTGATCTCCAAAGGAAATTTATTCTGATACTGTGATAATTCAAAATGTCAGAATAGTAGAGTAGGAGCTTTCTCCTATTCTAGAATTAGCTTCCTCTAATAGGAACACAAATCTTTAGATTCTTAGGATCTAATTCAAAACTATAAAACACCCATGGCCCTCCCTGTGAAGGATCTGGATTGCATTCATTCATTTATTCAAGAAATATTGATTGAGCACCTCACAGCTGTTTTAAGGGCTTGGAGTGCCTCCAGGAATAAAACAGATGAAAATCCTTACTCTTTTAGTTTTCATCCCAGCAAAGAAGGAGAGACAAAACAAATAAGTAAATGATTTAGTATATTAAAATGTTTATGTAGTATAGAAAAAATGAAGCAGGAGGAAAGAGGAATATTGCCATTTTTATTTATTTTTGTTAGGTAATTTGACTAGTTATTACTTGTCAAAAATGAATAGTTGCTTTTCTATGTGTTTGATACGTGCTTTTGCCTAGTATTATGCAGAACGTGTAAAAAGAACATCAATTCAGGAAAGAGGAGCAAGGAAAGGTGAATACACACCCCACACCTGCTGTGTCTCTTTGGGCAAAGCATGTGACCACTACAGTCTCAAGCACCTCATCGGTAGGATAAGGGCATTGAACTTGTTAACTGATTTCCAAATGCTCCTTCTCATCTTAACCTCACGATTTTGTGATTCTAAAAATGAAACCTTACTGTATTCTGAGAGGAATCAGCAATCATGAAAAGAAAGGTATTGGGAACGAATCCCTCTCCTGAAATTTACAATCCGCTTTGACTTGCCTGAGACGTTTTTAGTGCAGGAACTGTCCATGCCACAAGCCTGGGACTGACCACGGCAAAGTCACTAAACGCTGAATCCAACACCCAGGGCTGGCCTGCTGCTGCTGCTGCTGCTAAGTCGCTTCAGTCGTGTCCGACTCTGCGCGACCCCATAGACGGCAGCCCACCAGGCTCCCCCGTCCCTGGGATTCTCCAGGCAAGAACACTGGAGTGGGTTGCCCTTTCCTTCTCCAATGCATGAAAGTGAAAAGAGAAAGTGAAGTCGCTCAGTCGTGGTGAGTGTAAATGTGGGTGAGGAGAGGCAGAGGGTCTGGGG
>NW_011494808.1:6228779-6228967 GCF_000754665.1 Bison bison bison
CTAGCATTATGTTTTCAGGAAGAATAATCGAGATCAGCATAGGACCGAGGTGGCAGTACTCAGCCTAGCATAATGTTTTCAGGAAGAATAATCGAGATCAGCATAGGACCGAGGTGGCAGTACTCAGCCTAGCATAATGTTTTCAGGAAGAATAATCGAGATCAGCATAGGACCGAGGTGGCAGTACT
>NW_011494808.1:6229067-6241236 GCF_000754665.1 Bison bison bison
TTTCCTTCTCCAATGCATGAAAGTGAAAAGAGAAAGTGAAGTCGCTCAGTCGTGGTGAGTGTAAATGTGGGTGAGGAGAGGCAGAGGGTCTGGGGATGCTCCTGGAAGCTGAGAGACATGACGGAGCATCCACAGCATAGGACCGAGGTGGCGCTACTCAGCCGAGCGTAATGTTTTCAGGAAGAATAATCGAGATCAGCATAGGACCGAGGTGGCGGTACTCAGCCAGCGTAATGTTTTCAGGAAGAATAATTGAGATCAGCATAGGACCGAGGTGGCGGTACTCAGCCTAGCATAATGTTTTCAGGAAGAATAATCGAGATCAGCATAGGACCGGGGTGGCAGTACTCAGCCTAGCGTAATGTTTTCAGGAAGAATAATCGAGATCAGCATAGGACCGAGGTGGCAGTACTCAGCCGAGCGTAATGTTTTCAGGAAGAATAATTGAGATCATTCCAGGGTACTTCCAATCTACAATAAATCCCAGCACAATTTCTACGTGTCTCACTGAGCTATTGTGTGGCAT
The DNA here is from genome assembly GCF_000754665.1 of Bison bison bison. Classification (NCBI taxonomy): domain Eukaryota; kingdom Metazoa; phylum Chordata; class Mammalia; order Artiodactyla; family Bovidae; genus Bison; species Bison bison. The sequence goes on from NW_011494808.1 coordinate 6,229,594, forward strand.
CCAAACAGCACTCACTTGGTCATTTTCTTTCCTTTAAATGGCTTCTTAAGCACACAGGAAGCTTGAAAAGAAAAGTTATCTGCAGTGGGTAGATGATAACAAACTTTGGAGCTCTAAGCTGGAACTATATCCCCAGGCGAATGACCCCATTATTCTCTGACCAACCAGTGACATCTTCAAGGTAGAGCATCAGCAATTTACATTTTTAATCATCTGAACATTAAAATATGACCTAAATAATTTAGGTGTAAAAATTTGAGGGAGCAATAGAGACTTCCTCTTCAGAATTAGAAGTTTCACATGGAGAAAGCTTAAAATATTAACTTAATAAGGAAATGATGCCAGCTATCTAAACTCTAGAGGGAGGTCTTAATACCAACTGCATGGGCAAACAGACCCAGGGATGGAATATTTCCAGGGCTGGTAAACTGATGTTGCACAAGCATTTAGCTACAGTATTAAGGTCTATAATATAGATATTTGAGCAATGAGATATGTAGAAAAGGCACCTGAGGGTAAGTAGTATCTATTTTGTTTTAATAGTATTTGTGTTGAGTTGATTTTTCATCTTACAAGGAAATATCACTGTGACATTTCTCTGATGTTTGAAAGGTTAGCTGGCCATGAATTAGTATGTACTGTAGCAGATGCTGTCACTGGGGGAGATGAGCCCGCATTCCCTGGGCACTGATCTTCTCAGAGCATCCTAACTGCCAGTTCTTTCATCTCTTTTCAGGAGGGCTTTCTTTGGGCACCGGAGCCCACTCTCATTGTCGTGTGGCAGCAGAAAGTGCTGAAACTCAGCATCCTTCCTGGAGAACCTCAGTCAGTGGGTTGCTGGATAAACAGCCAAACTCTGTGCACCTTGGGTGGGATAACAGTAGCTCAGTGTGGGTTCCACACTGTCTCCCTTTGGGACCGAGTGTCAGTCGCCCATATGGTTATTTGTGTGATGCTATATACTTCACTTTTTTCTCTTACATGTCTTGCTCCACACCTCCTTTTAAAACAATTTGCATTCAACTCTTTGTTGCAGAGTCTATTTCTAAGGAACCCTAACCAAGAAATGATAGATGCATCTGAAACATTTATCTTTTTTTCTGGTCTGTAATAGGGCCCCTTGAGTGATACAATAACAGGAAGGCATATGAATGTCCCACTTAAATGTCAAGCACAGAATAGAATATTTCATCATTTTATATACAGATACAAGAGATTTTGAACATTTGAAATTCTATCAGTGGTACACCGGATAGCCTACTCTACAGCTAGAGGCTGACCATGATGAACAGTTTTTAAATGACTTGAAGCAAAGAAGGGAACCATGCAGCATTCCCCAACAACCTTGTCTGCATCAGCTCACTAACCAAACAACTGATTTAAAAGAGGCACAAACACCAAGTCTAGGAAATTAACAGATCATATATAATTCAGAGATATTTGGCTTTGGGTATGTTACGGAAGTTGTGTACATTCTGATATTATATCACTATGTTTTATCAAAACACTATTGTTTTTCCTTGAAATATGTGATTATATCCACAAAATTTCCACATTTAATTTACAAAAAATTTTTTAGTTTATTTTTAAAGTTTTTCCCCACCATACAAAGACATCAACAATATTACCATGTGTACAGCTCATCCCAGTGGCTCATTTACGCTGAAACAGGCAGTCTGGACCGCTTGTCTCCCTCACCCTTTCGCCTGTTCCCGATCTCCGTCCCCTCTGGCAGCCCCTGTTGTTCTCCCTCACCCTTTCACCTGTTCCCGGATCTCCCTCCCCTCTGGCAGCCCCTGTTGTTCTCTGTATCTATTCACCTGTTCCCGCATCTCCGTCCCTCTGGCAGCCCCTGTTGTTCTCTGTATCTATTCACCTGTTCCCGATCTCCGTCCCTCTGGCAGCCCCTGTTGTTCTCTGTATGTACAGTCTGTTTCTGTTTCGCCACCGTTGTTCACGTGTTTTGTTTTTTTTAGATTCCACAGACATATAAGTGAAATCATACGACGTTTGTACCCTCTGACTTATTTCGTTTGCATAAGGTTCACCCATATTTTCCTTTTTACTGGCTGGGTAATATTCCATCACCAGTTGCTTCTATATCCTGGCTCTTGTAAATAATGCTGCAATGAAAACAGGGGCACATGTATCTTTTCAGACTAGTGTTCTGCATTTCCTTCAGAAAAATACCCAGAAGTGAAATTCCTGGGTAATATGGTAGTTCATTTTTGGTTTTATAAGGAACTTCCATACAGTTCTCCACAGTGGCTGTGCCAATTTACATTTCCAACAACAGTGTAGGAGAGCTCTTTTTTCTCCACATGCTTGCCAGCACTTCTATTTGCCGTCTTTCTGATGATAGCTATTCTCACAGGCGTGATGTGATATCTCATGTAGCTTTGATTTGCACTTCCTTGACAATTAGCAATGTGGAGCATTTTTTAAACTCCATACAGAAGTTGGCCATCTGTATGACTTCACTGGAAAATGTCTACTCAGGTCGTCTGCCCATGTTTTTAACCAGGTTGTTTTTTGATATTGAGTTGTATAAGTTCTTTGAAAATTTTGGATATTAATCTCTTATCAGCTATATCAATTGCAAATATCTTCTCCCATTCAGTTAGGTGGACTTCTCATATTGTTAATGATTTCCTTTGTTGTGTAAAAGCTTTACAGTTTAAGCTAGCTCCATTTGTTTATTTCTGTTTTTGCTTTCCTCATTTGAGGAAACATACCAAAAAATATATTGCTGAGACCAATGTCAAAAAGTATATAAGTTTTACATATAAAAGTGTACGTTTTTACTTCTACAAGTTTTATGGTTTCAGGCCTTATATTTAAGTCTTTAATCCATTTTTAGATTAATTTTATAAATGGTGTGAGAAAATAGTCCCAACTGATATTTTTGCCTGTAGTTGTCAAGTTTTTCCAACACCGCTTATTGAAGAGGCTGTCTTTTCCCCACTCTATATTCTTGCCTCTTTTGTTATAGAATAATTGACAATATGCACATGGGTTTATTTTTGAGCTCTCTATTCTGTTCCATTGATCTATGCGTCTGTTTTCAGTCCAGGACCACACTGTTTTGATTATTGCAGCTCTGCTTGTTTGAAATCAGGGAGTGTGATACCTCGAGCTTTGTTCTTTCTCAAGATTGTTTTTGCTATTTGGGGTCTTTGTATTTCCATATACATTTTAGAATTATTTGTTCTGGTTGCATTAAAAATGCCATTCACATTTTGATAAAAGTTACATTGAATCTGTGGATTGCATTAGGTAGTATGATCATTTAAACAATATTAATTCTTCCAATTCATGAACACTGTATATCTTTCCATCTGTTTGTGTTATCTTCAATTTCTTTCATCAGTGTCTAATAGTTTTGAGTACAAGTCTTTTACTTCCTTAGATTTATTCCTGGCTATTTTATTCTTTTTAATGCAATGGTAAATGTGATTGCTTTCTTAATTTCTTTTTCTGATAGTTCATTGTTACTGTATAGAAATGCAACAGATTTCTGTATATTTTGTATCCTACAACTAAAAAAATCCATTGATGAGCTCTAGTAGTTTTTTGGCGGCATTTTAGGAGTTTCTATGTATAGTACTTTGTATCTGCAAATAGTTGGTTTTACTTATTTCTTTCCAATTCAGATGCCTATGTTTTTCTTGTCTTATTTCTATGGATAGAGCTTCTGGTACTACGCTGAATAAAAGTGGTGAGGGTGTACATCCTTGTCTTGTTTCTGATCTTAGATGAAAGGTTTTCAGTTTTTCACCATTGAGGATGATGTTAGCTGTGGGCTTCTCCTATATGGTCTTTATTATGTTGAGATATGTTCCCTCTATACTCACTTCATTGAAAGTTTTATCATAACTTTATTAAGGGATGTTGAGTGTTGTCAAAGTTTTTTCTGCATCTTTTGAGACAATCATATGATTTTCATTCCCTGATTTGTTGAAGTGACGTGTCATATTTATTTGTGGATAACGAATCACCCTTTCATCTGCAGGGTAGAGCCCACTTGATTACCACGCACGATTCTTTTAACGTGTTGTCAAACTCAGTCGGTTAATATGTTGTCGAGAATCTTTGCATCTATGTTCATTAGGGATATTGGCCTGTAATTTTCCTCTTTTTGTGGTGAATGTGTCTCGTTTTGGTATCAGGATTATGCTAACCTTGTAGAATGAATTTGGAAGCATTTCTTCCTCTTTGGTTTTCTTTGAAAAGTTTGGGAAGGCTAGACGTTAACTCTTCTTTAAATGCTTTGTAGAACTTTACTGTGAAGCTATCTGGTGCTGGATTTGTTGGGAAGTTTTTTTTTTTTTTAACTGATTTAAATTTATTACTAGAAATCACCCATCCTGTTATCTGTTTCTTCCTGATTGAACCTTGAGAGACTATACATTTCTAGGAATTTATCCATTTCTTCTAGGTTGTCCATTTTATTGATATATAATTGTTCATAGTTATCTCTTATGACACTTTGTATTTCTGTGATATTGGTTGTTAACTTTTCTTTTTTCATGTTTGATTTTATTTGGGCATTCTTCTCTCATCCATTTTTGCAATGATCCTGCCTGAGGGTTTATTGATTTTGTTTATCTTTTCAAATAACCAGCTCTTAGTTCGTTGATCTTTTAAATTATTTACTTTGTCTGCTGCTGCTGCTGCTAAGTTGCTTCAGTCATGTCCGACTCTGTGCGACCCCAGAGACAGCAGCCCACCAGGCTCCCCCGTCCCTGGGATTCTCCAGGCAAGAACACTGGAGTGGGTTGCCATTTCCTTCTCCAATGCATGAAAGTGAAAAGTGAAAGTGAAGTCACTCAGGTTGTCTACTTGAAAGTTATACAGTCTGACCCCATGGACTGCAGTCTACCAGGCTCCTCGGTCCATGGGATTTTCCAGGCAAGAGAACTGGAGTGGGGTGCTGTTGCCTTCTCCAGTGGGGTGCCATTGCCTTTGTCACTTATTTCTGCTCTGATTTTTACGATTTACTTCCTTCTACTAACTCTGCATTTTGTTCTTTTTTTTCTCCTTTAGGTGTAAGTTTAGGTTGTTCATTTGAGATTTTTCTAGCTTCCTTGAATCACTGTAAACTTCCCACTTAGAACAGCTTTTCTGGGTCCTACGGATTTTGAATCCGTTTGTCTCCAGGTATTTTTTAACGTTTCTTCTTAATTTCTTCACCGACCCATTGCTTGTTTAGTACCATGCTGTTTACCTTCCCGGTGTTTGTGGTTTTAGCAGTTTTTTTTTTTTTTTTCTTGTAGTTGATTTCTAGTCTCATAGTGTTGTGGTCATAAAAGATGCTTGATGTGATTTTCATTTCAAATTTAATGAGACATCTAGCATGTGATCTATCCAGGAGAATATTCCCATGTGCACTAGAAAAGAATGTATATTCTGTTGCATTGGGATGGAATGTTCTACATATGTCCGTTAAGTTCATATGGTCTAACATTTTAAGTATAAGCCCCATGTTTCCTTATTGATTTTCTATCTGGATGTCTATTGATGTAAATGGGGTTTTTAAGGTCCCCTACTATTAATGTCTTGCTTCTCCCTTTATATGTTAATATTTGCTTTATATATTCAAGTTGAGTGCATATGTTGAGTGCGTATATGTTTATAATTGTTTTATCTTCATCTTGGATTGATCCCTTTATCATTATGCATTGCCTTTGTCTGTTGTTACTTTTGTTTTAAAGTCTATTTTGTCTGATATAAGTATTGTCTTTCCAGCTTTCTTTTGATTTTCATTTGCATGGAATGTTTTTCCATTACCTCACTTTTACTCTGTGTCTTTGGATCTGAAGTGAGTCTCCTGTAGGAAGTATATATATGTGTGTGTGTGTGTGTGTATGGGTCTTGTCTTTTAATCCATTCATCCACTCTGTGTCTTTTGATTGGAGCAATTAGTTTATTTATATTTTAAGTAACCATTGATAGATATGCATTGATTGTCATTTTAGCAATTGTTTTCTTGCTTTTATAGTTCTTTTTATTCCTTTCTTCTTCTTTTGCTCTCTTCCCTTTTGATTTGATGACTACCTTTACTCTCCTTTTAAAATTCTCTTTGGTCTCTGTATGTATTATAGATTTTTGGTTTGTGGTTACCATGATGTTTATATTATATATACATGAAGAAGGAAATGGCAACCCACTCCAGTGTTCTTGCCTGGAGAATCCCATGGACGGAGAAGCCTGGTAGGCTGCAGTCCATGGGGTCACACAGAGTCGGACACGACTGAAGTGACTTAGCAGCAGCAGCAGCAGCATATATATACAAAAGATTATTTCAAGTTGATAATATCTTAAGCTCAAAAGCATTCTAACAACCATGCGTTTTCACACCTTCCTCTAATTTCTATTTTTAACATCATATTTTATATCACTTTGTTTTTGTAACCCTTACTATTGATGGTGAAAATAGATGATTTTTGACTTTTGTCTTTTAAGCTTCCTACTATTTTTATAAGTGTTTGATCTAATAGCTTTATTGTATATTTTCCTTTCCCAATGAGGTTTTTTCTTTCATCATTTTGACATTTCTTTTCTGTGTGGAGAAGTTCCATTAACGTTTCTTGTAAAGCAGGTTTAGCAGTGCACACTAAGTTGCTTCAGTTGTGTCCAACTCTTTGCGACACTATGGATGGCAGCCTGCCAGGCTCCTCTGTCCTTGAGAATTTTCAGGCAAGAATACTGGAGTGTGTTGCTTTCTCCTTCTCCAGGGGATCTTCTCGACTCAGGGATCAAACCCCATCTCCTGTGTCTCCGGCATTGCAGGTGGATTCTTTCCAGCTGAGGCAGTTTAGTGGTGCTGACCTCTTAAATTTGTTTGTAAAACTCTTTATCTCACCTTCAAAGCTGAATCATAGCCTTGTTGGATATTCTTGATGTAGATTATTTTTAGCACCTCAAATAAAATGCCACTCTCTTCTGGACTGCAAAGTTTCTGCTGAAAAGTCAGCTGATAATCTTAATAACAGAGTTTCCTTGTATAACACTAATTGCTTTTCACTTGCTGCTTTTAATATTCTCTTTTTACCTTTAATTTTTGTCATTTTAATTACAATGTGGAGCCTCCTTGACGACTCAGAGAGTAAAAAATCTGCTTGCAATACGGGAGACCTGGGTTTTATCCCTGGGTCGGGAAGATCCCCTGGAGAAGGGAATGGCTAGACCCTCCAATATTCTTGCCTGGAGAATTTCCAGGACAGAGGAACCTGGCAGGCTACAGTCCATGGGGTCACAAAGAGTTGGATACGACTGAGTGCTTAACACTTTGGTGTGGGCCTCTTTAGGTTGATCCTTATTGAGACTCTGTGCTTCCTGGACCTGGATGTCTGTTTCCTTTCCCACGTTAGGGACGTTTGCAGTTATTATTTCAAGTGAATTCTCTTCCACCTTTTCTCTCTCTTCTCCTGGGATTCCTATAATGTAAAAACTAGTATTCTTGATGTTGTCTCTTTAACTATCCTCATTTAATTTTTTTTTTCCTGTTCAGTGTGGGTGATTTTCCCTGCTGCCTTCCAGTGCACGGCTGTGTTCCTCTGTGTCTCTAATCTATCATTGCTACCCTCTAGCGTGCTTTTCGGAGAAGGCAATGGCACCCCACTCCAGTACTCTTGCCTGGAAAATCCCATGGACGGAGGAGCCTGATGGGCTGCAGTCCTCGGCGTCGCTAACAGTCAGACATGACTGAGCCACTTCACTTTCACTTTTCACTGTCATGCATTGGAGAAGGAAATGACAACCCACTCCAGTGTTCTTGCCTGGAGAATCCCAGGGACGGGGAGCCTGGTGGGCTGCTGTCTCTGGGGTTGCACAGAGTCGGACACGACTGAAGCGACTTAGCAGCAGCAGCAGCATACTTTTCTTTTCAGTTATCGTGTTCTATAGCTTTGTTTGGTTCGTCTTTATATCTTTCAACTCTTTTATAAACTTCTTACAATGTTCATTCATCCTTCTCCCAAGTTTCTTGAACATTTTTATGATCACTGACTTGGAATCATTATTGGATATAGATTGCTTATCTCTACTTCACTTAGTTCTTCTTCTGGGGTTTTATTTTATTCTTAATTTGGACCATATTCTTTTCTTGCCTCATTTTACCTCTGTGTTTTTCTTTTCTTTTTTTCATTTCTATGTATTAGGTAGGTTGTTACACTTCCCAATGTGAGAGAGGTTGCCTTTTGTTGGGGATGCCCTGTGGGCCCCAGAAGTTCAGTCGACTCTCATCACCCAGCCTATATGGTCTAGGAGATGCCCCTGTGCAGGCTGCGTGGATCCTTGTGTTGTGGTGGGGCTGACTACTGTGGGCATGTGGTAGGCAGGTCTGTCCCTTAGCCTGTCTGGTTGCCCAGCTCTGACTTGTACAGAAGCTGTGGCAGGTAGAGCCTTGTCCTAGGTCTGATGCCAACCCACTGGTTACTGGGATCAGTGCTCAGGGTGGCTAACTGGGGAACTAGGAGCTTATGGCTGATGCCAGCCCACTGGTGGGTGGGGCTGAGTCACAGTGTGGCTGGCCACTGGGGTGTGAGTGTCCGGAGACTGATGTTGACTGGCTGGTGGGTGGGTAAGTTTGTAAGTTAGAGGGAGGGTCCCAAAATGAAGCTTACCAGCACCAATATCCTTGTATGGTAGAAGGAGCTCCTAAAAATGGCTGCCATCTGTATCTATGTCACCAGCTGGAGTCCCTCCTGCTGTTTGCGTCTCTGGGAAGCTCTCCAGGATCAGCAGTGGGTCTGATCCAGGATCCTTTCAAATTTCTGCCTCTGTGCTGGGATGCAGAGCCCATGAGGCTTTGCATATGCCCTTTTAAGACGGGAATCTGCTTCCCACAGTCCCAGCGCTTTCTTGTACTCAAACCCACTAGCCTTCAAAGCCTTCAAAGCCAGAGCGTCCAAGGATTTGTCTTCCCAGTGCAGACCCCCACACTGGGCCGCCCACCTCGGGGCTCAGACCGCTCGCTCCTTGGAGAGAATCCCTGAAATTATCATTGCCCTCCTTTTCATGGGTTCCCCACCTGAGGTATGAGTCCTGACAGTGCTGTGTCTTTGCTCCCATGTCCAGCTTGTTGTGGTTCTTTCTTTACATCTGTAATTGTTGGAATTTCTTCTCCTGGTCTTCAGGTTGCTCTTATCTGTAGCTGCTCTGTAAACAGTTGTAGTTTTGGTGTGCCTGGGAGGAGGTGAGCTCAGAGTCTTCCTTGCTGCCATCTTGGCTGCTTATACCACATATAATTTTGATTTAGATTTAACACTCCATTTTTTTTCCATCCTGGGGATGAAACTATAATTTCAAATAAGTCAATTTTATAATACACTCTACTAAACTGAAATTCACTGTCAAGTTAAATTTTTAATGCACCTTTGTTCCATAAAATCCATTTTAAATTCACTGATCCTTATAACACGCTAAGAAAATGCTTGGGAATTTAGCAAAGTTGGAGAGAATAGTAATAGAAATGAAATTTGATGGATTTATTTGGGATAAATTCAGAAACTGCATATGATATCAAGACTTACCAAGCTAATACCACAAGTATTCTCTTAAATGTTTTGAATCATATTAAGAAATATTACTTTAGCATGTTACTACTAAAACCCACGTAACCAAACCCAATGACATTAATATCTATTCTCTTAGTTCATGATAACTATAAGAAAGCTTTTTAAATTGAGCATATAAGACGCTATATATTTTTAAGTGATCTGATTTCAATAATAAAGCCTCTGTTGGTGAGGAATCAGTATAATTCAAAGAAATAAATATCTGCAAGTAAAACTATGGAAAAAATTCACATTATCAAGACCTATCGGGAGAATAGTCAAAAGTTTGTATGATATAATTTCCTTGGAGCCATACAGACTTTGTATCAAGAAATACCTCCTGTCTTCCAAATACTGACTGATACCCAAAATACTCTTTTAGAGTCACATTTTAATCTCTTTTGTTTAAAACTTTTTCTGTTAAAATAAAATATCCACAGGAAGTATAAGATAGTAAGTTCATTAAGAGATAGTAATTAATCATTAATCATATTAGTATCCTTTTCCACCCTACATTTCCAAACACACCTTAATGAGAAGAAGAGAGTCAGGAGAGAAGACCGTACTAAGTGTTCAAAGAGGCCCAGACCAGCGACCATGGTAACTATTTGATGCTGTTGATCCGCAGCATCCTGTAGTCTCATCTTAACACACAAATGCTTTCATTTCAGCTGCACAGGCAAACGATCATTTTATGAATTGGTTAATCATAGGGCTTCCCGGTGGCTCAGCTGGTAAAGAACCTGCCTGCCAACGCAGGAGATGTAAGAGACGCAGGTTCGATCCCTGGGTTGGGAAGATACCCACGAAAGGAAATGGTAATCCTCTCCAGTATTTTTGCCTGGAAAATTCCATGGACAGAGGAGTCTCGTGGGTTACCATCTGTGGGGCTGCAAAGAGTTAGACACGACTGAGTGTGCATTGGGTTGCATGCATCCACATACACACACACACACGTAGATACTTTAAAATACTTTTCCATACATATTTTAATACTGAGTACACTTTCATAGTGGGTAAACATGTCATATATAAAATGTACACTCTGAACATGTTTATATAGTCTCCTCCTTTCCCCCTTTTCCTTTCCCATCTGATCATTTTCTTTCTTACTCTGAAAAGCGATAATATACATATATAACTGAAAGAAAATTAGAAAGGAAACTCTCAAAATATCTCCCTATAAAACATATCACAACAGCTGTTAGCAAAAGAATATATTCCAAAGTAGCAGAAACAGATAAGAGGAACAAACACTAAAATGATGAACAATGAAATTTGATTATTTCTACTCTTTTTTATGACAAATTTATTGCTGAGAATGAAATGCTGACAAGCAATTACAATTGAGTTAATTGAAACATATAAAACAATAAAAAACACAATCAGATCATGGTTTGATGGAAGAGAAAAGTGATTTCTGAACTTTTTAGAGTCTTAATGTTTTAATGTTCCTATCTTTTTACTCCAGAGGAAACAGATTTATTTTTTGCTTTAAAGTTCAATTTTAAAAGACTTCTTTCTATTGGATTGGCCAAAAAATTTGTATGGATTTTTCTGTAAGAGGTTATAGAAAAACATGGATGAAATTTTTTGCCAGCCCAATACATTGGAACAATCTTTGACGTATCTGAACACTCAAGGGAAGCTGGCTTCCATTCTATGGGAAATTTTCTTTGAATTAGGAAGAATGTAAAATCAAGGGTTTGGGAGAAGTTGGAATGAATGTGGACAATAGAGTCATACAACTAAGCCAAAAGGGTCAAGGCTAAAACGGGGTTACGGAAACAAGCACTGTAATGTTTCCCACTGTTTAGAGTGTGAGGCCCCGTTCCTGCCATTCCAGGTTTTCTTTTGCACATTTATTCAGGTATATGGTGAATGAAGTTTTCTATATCACCTTTTTCATCTACATGGCCTGAAGCAACATTTATTAAAAGCCTGTTTCTAAAATGGAAGTTTCACAAGATACTGACTCTTTGTTTTATCAAAAATGTATATGCTAAGTACCAAAATCACTGCAGATGGTGATTGCAGCCATGAAATTAAAAGACACTTACTCCTTGGAAGGAAAGTTATGACC
>NW_011494808.1:6241532-6251272 GCF_000754665.1 Bison bison bison
GAAAAGACTCTGATGCTGGGAGGGATTGGGGGCAGGAGGAAAAGGGGACGACAGAAGATGAGATGGCTGCATGGCATCACCAACTCGATGGACGTGAGTCCGAGTGAATTCCGGGAGTTGGTGATGGACAGGGAGGCCTGGCATGCTGCAATTCATGGGGTCGCAAAGAGTCGGACACGACTGAGTGTCTGAACTGAACTGCAGAAGAGTGTCTAACACACAGCAGGTGCTCAGTAAGTATCTGTCTACAAAGTGCCCGGCAACCAGTCCATCATCTGCTCTCTACACTCACTAAGATCAGGTCTAGAGACACAGTGGGGGTTACTGGCATTTGGAGCACAAAGATTACGTGTGTGTATGCGTGTGTGTGTGTGGTACAGGACTGTCTGGTGCAATATGGATGCTGAACATTCTTGACTGGCAACCATTAGTAGCCAGTGGCAGCCCTCAGTTGTAAACAACAAGTAAAAAAATTCCTACATATTTCCAGATGCTTTCTGGGGAACAGTTAGCTCTACCCACAAGTTGAGAGCCAGTGATAAAAAACAATGGGCAATGCTACATCACTAAAAAGCCTAATAAGTCCATTTTAAAAATTACTAATTCTTACTGTAGGCATATGAAAAGTTTACTTTTAGGGTCTATATAATATTTCATTGAGTAGATACATCTCATTTCCAATAATTTCTCTTTCATTAAGCAAGAACAATATTTATATTGTATTCAGACCTTTGAAGCTCATATTCATTTGGACCTAACTCTGCCTAGAAGTGTTATATTAACTGAGCAGACTAGAATATCAAGTTTCAATTACTTTTTGTGAAAAGCAAATTTTCAATTATAATTATATCCTTTAGTCTACCTGTAAATACAGATTAACTATGGATTAATTCTCTTCCTTAACTTCAAAAAAGGAAAAAATTGGATTGAGAATGGTTGTTAGTGCAGTATTTTTGCACATCTCATTTCATTCTTCAAAATTTACCCAAAGAAAGTAATTTTTTTTAATGGGGAAAAATTCCTTGAATGTAAAAGTTGTTTACTGTTTTCTCTACTGGTACAAAATATAGGAACCAGCTGCATGTATTTAATGGTTTACCTCTACTTTTGAAATATTACACAGAAATTAAAATAATTATGAAAAATATATTATAATAGTAAAAGAAAAAAATCTTGTAAAAAGGATGTTAAGTGCTTTATATGAGATAAATAAAGTGAACCAAATAAATATATATGTATATACACACACACACACACATAAATATATATGTATATACAGACACACATAAATATATATGTATACAGACACATATATGTATACACACATAAATATACATACACACACATAAATGTATGTGTACACACACACACACTGGAACGCTACTCAGCCATAAAAGAATGACATAATGCCATTTGCAGCAACATGGATGGATCTAGAGATACCAAGTGAAGCTGGAGAAGGACAGATATCACACAACATCACTCATGAATGGGATCTAAACTATGACACAAATGAGCCTAGCTGTGGGACAGAAACGGAATCGCTGACATAGAGAACAAGACTGGCGCTTGCCCAGGGGGGAGAGGCCTGGGGGAGGGGTGGGTCGGGAGGCTGGGCTCAGTGGGTGTAAGCTGTTATGTACAGAATGGATAAACAACTTTACAGCATAGTTCCTGTGTGTATAGGACAGGAGCTATAGTCAACATCCTGTGATAAGCCATAAGGAGAACAATATTCAAATATATATATATATACACACATATGTATGACTTGAATGACTCTGCTGTACAGCAGTAATTAACACAACAGTGTAAATCAACCATACTTCAATTAAAAAATCCTTTTAGTTTTATGACACAATGATATAAAATTATGTATATATAGCAACCAATACCAAATTAAATGTGAGGAAAATAACTACAGCTAAAGTTTCTAGAATTATGTTTTAGATAAATTAGATTATGATACATACTGAGGTATCAATATTGGGACATTTATGAACTATTTTTATTCTGTAAATGTACTCACTAAAATAAATTGCAGGCTCTTGTATCTAGTAATAAACATGAAAAAATAATCTAAGCCATAATAGTTAGTATCTAATTATCTTCATTGTAAAATTAGTCCCTAAAAACACAACTAACTCTACAGTGATTGACCAACAGATTTTTAAAGTTACATTGATTCCTACCAATCAAAACCCTGTAAAAAAAGTTGCAGAAAAATCTGGAGAATAATTAGCTTATACGGATCCCCAAGACACTACAGCACTTCCTTTGTTTGATCTATAAATTATTTAAGTATGAGAGGTTATTCAGTTGTACCTAAAGAATCCTCTTTCTTATCTTCAAAAAAGGGCAAAATTGGATTGAGATTGGTGTTAATGCAGAACTTTTCACATCTCATTTGATTCTTGAAAGGTTATCCAAAGAAAGTATTTTTTTTTTTTTAATGGAAAATATTCCTGGGATGTAAAAGCTGTTTATTACTTTCTGCACTGGTACAAAAATTAGAAACCACCTACATGTATATAATGGCTTACCTCTATCTTTAAAATATTATACAGAAATTAAAATGATAATTGGGGCTTCCCTGGTGGCTCAATAGGTAAAGAATCTGCCTGTAATGCAGGAGACCCAGGTTCGATCCCTGGGTCAGGAAAATCCCCTGGAGAAGGAAATGGCAACCCACTCCAGTATTCTGGCCTGGAGAATCCCATGGACAGAGGAGCCTGGAGGGCTATAGCACAGGGTCTTGAGTCAGACGTGACTCAGTGACTAAACCACCACCACCAAAATGATAACTATGAGCATATTATATATATATAATATTATAATAGTAAAAGAAAAAATTCTTGTAAAAAGGATTTTAAGTGCTTTATAATAATGAAAAACTTTTTTGATTCCTGTTCTGATATTTACCAAGTCACTGGGAAAAAATACTGCCTTTATGTTCTGTGAGCATAAAAGAGATGAAAAACAATGTAAATACTAAATTTGGAGCCTTCAAACTTGCTGTCATTGCTACTCTTATAGAATAACTGCTGTGACTCTGTATTATGTCAACACTCAATCTCTTTCCGTAATAGACTTCACATTCTCCCCCGCCCCACCTTCTTCTCTTCCCCCTTCCTTGCCTGCTTTATATTAAAGGAAAACCTACATGTCAGCAAATTCACGGGATTCCTTGACCATGCAATCAGAGACAACACGGGCAACCTTTCCCCCAAAGAGTTAATTTGTCATCAAAGCACACTACTGTGCCTTGTCACCCTGCATTATAGATATTTTAATCTTCACCGAGAGACTGTAATTTAGGAGCACAGAATTCCTGGTTCAGAAGGTACCCTTTCAAGTCCTTGCATAGACGGCATGAACTGAGTCAAAGTGTCCTCCCAGCACAAGTTACTTAGTGACTGCCCAGCTTTAGTTACGGTAACACGACCCAGCAAAGTGGGTTAAAAGTTCAATATGTATCTTTTCATTTATTCCCCTCATGTGCTTCAGAATAAAAATTTATAGTCATCCGTTTTTGGATTCTTTTTTTATTCAACAAAATTAGTGAGGATCTCCTTGGTGAAAAGCATTAGCATAAGTAAAGTTGTCAGCAATGTAGGACTTAACCTCAACAAGTGGACAGTTTCATGGGAGGGATACTTATTTAAACCACTGACCACATTATAAGGGCGAACAACCAAAATTCTTCATTAGAGACCTACAATTCATGTGGTGAGAGTCCAGAGGAAGTAAAGATGAAATCTGAGCAGAATATTCATTGAAACAGGGGAGTACTATCCCACGAGTAAGATCTGGGTATTTACACCACGCTGGCGTCAGCATGTTGAGTGACAGAGTCTATATGAGAAACAAGATTGGGGCTGTTAAAGCTCTCCCCTTTGACTTCTTCACTGGACTAAAATGTCTGCTTAACATATGAGAGAGAAATAAAAGTTACGCTAGGGTGTCTCATACATGCTCACAACCTCCCAGTAACGTCGCGCTACAGAATTCTCGTCTACTTCCAGCTCAGATTTGAGGACTGGAGAGAAGAGAGGAAGATGGATGAGGACTCCAACACAAGTCCATGCAAACCAAACAGTTGTCTCCATGGAATTAATTGACTCTGATTCAATTTATCACGTTTCTGAACCGGATGATTTTTTTTTTTTTTTTGATGGCACATCTGGCAACATCATAAAAACTCCAAGTCCCAAGTGATTAGACAGGAATTACTTTTGCAAATTATTTATGACTAGTACTGATGTGAGCTCATTCTGAGTAGCAAGTGACAGAACTAGCCAAGGACAAATTGAAAAAAAAAAAAGACCTGGGGGTGGGAAGAAGGTCCTTTCACTTCAAGATCCTTTCAGAAAGGGCCATCATTTATCATTTGAAACTAGAAAACTGCTGTCATTAACAGATTGGAATTAATTAAGCATACCTCAAGGAATCGCCTGGCAGTCTCTTTTTCATCTGCCTGTTAAAGAAACACATTCTTTAGTTAAGCAGTTGAAGCTTTCCATGGAAAAAATGTGACCCACCCCGACCTCAGAGAGAACCTGCCAGTTAAACATCTCCTGCTGTGCTATGTGGGGCTTCCCAGGTGGCTCAGTGTAAAGAATCGCCTGCAACGCAGGAGAAGTGGGTTCCATTGTCGGCTTGGGAAGATCCCCTGGAGAAGAAAATGGCACACCTCTCCAGTATTCTTTCCTGGAGAATCCCCTGGACAGAGGAGCCTGGGGTTGCAAAGAGTCGGACATGACTGAGCATGCACACACGCTGTGCCGTATAATGCAAGAGCCACAAGAAGATTAGGAAACACTTCATATTTCCTGCTCCCAAAAAACCACCACCACTGACATTTTGTCCCAAATATCAGTACCTTGATGACCTCAAGAAAAGAAGGCAACATCATTTGGAAACATAGCGCATCTCCTCCCATTATGTTTTTGTTGGATGTGTGGGTCAGCGGGACGGTGCTGGGAGGGGAGAGCAGAAGGGTATAGGAGCGTATGTGCTAATTATCCCTTCCTTCATCCAAAGCAAATGAATCCAACGGACGGAAATGCAACCTTGAAGCCATCTGCTTCTGCTGAGGTAGCTTTCCTTCCATGATAAAGAGTCTCTTACATATTATTGAGGGCTTCCCTGGTAGCTCAGCTTTACCAGTAAAGAATCCGCCAGCAATGCAGGAGACCCCAGTTCATTTCATGGGTCAGGAAGATTCCCTGGGGAAGGGATAGGCTACCCACCCAGTATTCATGGGCTTCTCTGGTGGCTCAGAGAGTAAAGAATCTGCCTGCAATGCGGGAGACATCGTTTTGATCCCTGGGTCGGGAAGATTCCTCTGTAGGAATTTATGTATGTCCTATGTATGCAGCCCACTCCAGTATTCTTGCCTGGAGAATCCCCATGGACAGAGGAGCCTGGAGGGCTACGCTGCACGGGGTCGCAAAGAGTCGGCCACAACTGAGCAGCTAAGCACAGCACATATATTATTTATCATTTCCGCTTTTTCTTCACCTTCTTCATATTCCTCCTCTTCCTCAAACCCCTTGCCCCCTTATCAGTCAACTGACTGAAGCTTTGGGAAAAACTGAGTCTGATCCAGGATCTGGGCAAAGGACCTTCCACGCAGGCTTCGATTCAGTCCACATGCTGGCCATGCTTCCAGGCAGGTAAGATGGGCAGAGCCTCACCAAGAGAAGATGAGAGGAGGTGGTTTTAGCCCGGGGTCACTGGCTGGGTCCCCATGGAGGTTTTTTTCTGGCTCCAAAACCCACACTTTTAAATACGCTGTTCTACACTTTTCCGTAACTTGGTGACTGTTGGAACCGACTCAGAATTGTTCTGTGAGGGAAAGTCCTGCTCTTTTGACTCCGTAGGTCCTTGTCAGGAGAGTATAACCTCAGATTCATGGCTTCTCACGGCTGACAAAAGTCTTTGGCTAAAGAAAACAGTTTTTATGGAGAATTGCCTGAAGGCTATGAAGGCCTTTTTTTTTTTGGTCTTGACACACTCATATTTATTTTTGGATTAAGTTCAGATTGCAAGAGAGCTATATGTACCTGGAGACTTTGCTTGGGATCCCCACAGGGACCCGCCTTCACGGACTGAACCCTGGAATGATTAATTTGGCCTGCATTGAGAGATGTTATTAAAAACACAAACTCATGAACAGAGTCAGATTTACCGTGTTGTCGGCCTGCCCTTGGCGATACAGTTGTACGTGTTCTCTGGGTGGCTAGATGGTTCTGTGTTATGAAGCCTGTCGTCCACGTGACTCTGTGGACCCTCTTCTTGGGACAGGACTTCACGTCTTCTGAGCGACACTGAGGACCTACCTTGGGGGATGCCCTTCCTTGCACTGGCCTCATACTGGTTTCAACCCATTTCCCCGCATTTATTTTCTCTTTCCTCAGCGTTCTTGTTGTTGTTTTGCTGTTGTTTTAGTTGCTAACTTGTCTGACTCTTTTGTGGACTGTAGCCCGCCAGGCTCCTCTGTCCATGGGGTTTTCCAGGCAAGAATACTGGCGTGGGTTGCCATTTCCTTCTCCAGGGGATCTTCCTGACCCAGAGATCAAATCCACATCTCCAGAATTGGCAGATAGAATACTTACCACTGAGCCACCTAGGAAGCCCTTCCCCAGATGTCCTCCTTTACAATTCTAAAAAGTTGAATTATGAATTTTTTGTAAGTTATAAAATTTATTTTCCTCAATGATGTAGGACATACATAAATCTGTTAGTGAAAAATTACCTCCATTTGCTATGGAAAAAATAACCAAATCTATACAGTTTCTTATTTAGGCGGTAATTATGATTTTTATAGACAGTAAGATTGATAACAATTATTATCTGTCTGGGGTCTATGAAAAGAAAAGTGTTCTTAGGAGTGGGGCATGGATGGAGCATGTGGATATAGTACGAAAAAGCTTTGAAGAAGCTGATAGAATAACTTTCCTACTCCAAAGTATCTCCTTAGAAATCCTACCACTGTTGGGTCAGGACCTTAAATGAAAAGTTAGCATTTCAAAAGGCAAATGTCCCTGGAAGGGTTAATTCCTTGAAAACAGAATCGGGCCTTAATACCTTTAATGTAACCCTCAGCTCTAGGAAGACAAGGATGCTAATTTATGCAGGGCATTTGTTTCAGCTGAGCACAACTGAATTAGCTCAGTAGAAGGTCTCCTTTCCTTCATTTCAATTAATCCCACAAGTTGCCATTTAGCCTCAGTCCCCAACCTTTTTGGCACCACGGATGGGTTTCACAGAAGACAGTTTTTCCGTGGCCCTGGGTGAGAGCAGATGGTTTTGGAATGATTTAAGCACATGACCTTTATCGTACACGTTATTTCTATTATTATTACATCAGCTGCACCTCAGATCAAGTCTTAGATCCCAGAGGTTGGGGGCCCTTGATTGATTTAATGTATTCATTCATACAGTTAAATTTAGTGAGCACTTACTATGAATTAAGGACTAAGCAGCAAGGGTAGAATGGTCAGCGAGACAGACATCACCCAGAATAAAGAATAAAGTTAAAGAAAGCATCACAGATAATCCCATGACCAGCAATAAGTATTATAAATGAGCTCCCCAGGCTCTGTCCTCAACCCACATAGACACCCCTAAACATATATACTTGGTAAAAAGTAGAAGCATATGAAGTATTCTTAATATTTAAAACAAGTCTATTAAGTGTATAACTTGTCTTCCCCACTAAATATTTTCATGTCAATATATTAATTTCTCCATCGACATTTAAGAGTTGCTTATTCATTTCATTCTCTCTATATTTTACTAAATCGCTTTTTATTAGCCAGGAAGATTGTTGCTAGTTTTTTTTTTTAATTATAAACAAGTCTATGCTAATATCTGTGTTCTCTCATGCACACTAAAACATTTATTTCTTATGAATAAATTCATAGCAGCCAAAATGCAAAGCCATTGGTATGAATATTTTAAGGCCTTTGTCATTTACGGCAAAATTATTCCATAGAAAGGATATATCAATTTTCATTCTCACCATCAACGCTATATATATTTCTCTATAGCCTGGGTAACAATGGGAATCTTTCTTTTTAAATCTCTGCCTTCTTATAACAAGAGATATAATTTTAATTTGCATTTCTTTAAAAATTTGCATTTGAACAATTACTTTGAAGGCTGAAAATTTTAAAATGTTATTATTGGCTATTTTTCTTTCTTGGTAACGTGTGAATTTTCTGCTCAAGGCTTTTGCCGTTTTCCTTCACGTTTCCTTTCTCCTGTTTCTAACACATTAAGGATACAGTCATAGTTTTTATCTTTTTAATGTACACTTAATAACCACAAAAAGTAACCCATATGTGTATGGGATAAAGCATATTAGTAACACGGATATTTAGGGGTTAGAGCTCTATCACTCCCACTGCGTCTACCACATACACTTTCCCTTCCCATTTAACACCAGGAGATATCTGTAATCTGGAATTTGGTCTTTATTATTCTCCTGATTTTTTAATGCACAGTTTTATTACAAACATATCATTTTTTCTAAACAATATTTATTTTAGATTTATAAAAATAGCATCCTCTATGTAGCCTTAAAGAATCTGCTCTTCTTTTCAATATTATGACTCTACTGTCTATATGTGCTTTTGCCTATAACTTCATTTTCACTGATGAAAAAAATTGACTTTAGGGAATATGTATTTGTCTGTTCATAGATATTTGGATGGTATTCAATTTTTACAATTTAGGAACAGTGTTACTATGACCATTCTTAAACATGAGTCCTGGCATTTCTATTATAGAGCTTCTCCTATGACCTACAGACAAATTGCTTGGTCATAGGAAATCTGAATATTACATTTTATAGAATAGCGCTGAGCTGTTTTCTGTACAAGGCTGTATATTGTCACCCTGCTTATTTAACTTCTATGCAGAGTACATCATGAGAAACGCTGGGCTGGAAGAAGCACAAGCTGGAATCAAGAGTGCAGGGAGAAATATCAATAACCTCAGATATGCAGATGACACCACCCTTATGGCAGAAAGTGAAGAAGAACTAAAGACTCTCACCAGCAATGTATTTCAGAATATGTTGATCAACATTATACCCAACACCTGGTACTGTCACCACACTTCTTAATTTTTCAGCCTAATGGATAAAAAATGACATTGCAAGATGGTCTTGACTTGCATTTCCTTAATCACCAATGTGTGGTTGATATGGGACATCAGAGTTATTTTTTTAGTAAACTGAAGTCTACTGACTATGTCTGGTTTGGATTATTTGTCTTTCCTTCTGATGTACAAGGTCTTTCCCTTTCCTCTGTATATTCTGTCTGCCCAGCAACTGGAGTGCAGTTGGACTGATGCTGGTGTCTGCCCAGCAACTGGAGAGCAATTGGACTGATGCAACCCCAGCAACAAGCCTTGTCCGTTCCTTTCCTCCACAGCACTTCTCTGCTTGCCCATTTCTGGACACACATCTCTTGCTTTCTATTCTCAAAAACTTTGACAAGTACTAAAGAGATGTTAACCTTTGCAGCAATATTTATTTAATGTATATTTACTTAAACCTATCAGGGGATTCAGAATAGAACGAGACAGTATTAATAGTGGCACATGCATATTTTGATTTGTGACTTGGTTTTGGTTTTTTGAATAAGATTTCTTGTGAAGAAGAAATGAAAGACAAATCCTGAAACTGCCTCCAGGGTGTCAAAGCAGGTGGTGGGTGGGGGGCGGGT
>NW_011494808.1:6251372-6253498 GCF_000754665.1 Bison bison bison
GGTGGGTGGTCAGGGATGGTGTGAAGTCCCGTCATGCCTCACAGATTGCCATCAGAACCCACGGAAATCCCTGGTTTGCCAAATATTCCATCCAGCCATTCTGATAAAAGAGGTTTACTAAGCATGGGAAGGGCTTCCCACGTGTCTCAGTGATAAAGACCCCTCCCTGCCACTGCAGGAGATGTGGGTTTGATCCCTGGGTCGGGAAGATCCCCTGGAGAAGGAAATGCAACCCACTCCAGTATTCTTGCCCGGAGAATCCCATGGACAGAGGAGCCTGGCGGGCTACAGTCTGTGGGGTCGCAAAGAGTCAGACCGGACTTGGGGACTAAACAACAATGGTCAAGCATGGGGACAGTGACTGTCTTTTCAAGCACATGGCCATCATCGCGTGCTGCTTGTGTAAACGTCAAGACTAATGTTCTCCTTTAGGTATCATGTTGAGTTGGTGAACTTCATAATCATTAAGCAAGTAACATCAGAGAAATTTGATATTAATAGAAGGAAAACCATCATGGTTGAGAAATGAACGTTATTGCAAACATCACAGAAATTAAATCAAACATTATTAGAGACTGTTTATAGAGACAGAGTGACCTGCAGAGCCTGCAACCCTCAGAGGAGAGGAGGGCTCTGCCTTCGCTT
The DNA here is from genome assembly GCF_000754665.1 of Bison bison bison. Lineage (NCBI taxonomy): Eukaryota > Metazoa > Chordata > Mammalia > Artiodactyla > Bovidae > Bison > Bison bison. The sequence goes on from NW_011494808.1 coordinate 6,252,018, forward strand.
GTGTCCCCTGACTCTGAAGGGAGCGTGTCTGTGATAGACAGCCTCAGATACATGTGTTTCTCAAATGTGGACTCTTTGTGATAAACACACACTCTGCAGGCCATTGTTACTCATGAAAAAAGAGTCATTTCTAATACCCAAACTTGAGACCAGGATCTCCTGGAGAATTCTGAAATTTAAAGGAAAATCTTGGCAAGATGTAAACTCTGGGAAGTGAAAACTTCCTTATGCCTAATATAGACTTTAAAGAATATGGAAAATACATGTGCGTCCAAGACCAGCCTTTACACTTAGGAAGCCATGCTCAGAAAACACAGTTGATGGAATGACAGTCTTGGGGCACCAGAGAGCTTTGCTTATGAGTGGACTGATTCTGCCAGCGGAGCGCAGGTAAGGGTGATGATTGTTACTATTTACTGAGTTCCTGCTATTCTAGGACTGTTGTAAGTAGTTTACATGGATCAGAGGATGACAATCTCATCATAGCCCTTTAAAACAACCATTATTAATATGATTTTACAGATCAGGAAGCTGAAACACAGGTTAAAAAAACGTTTTGAGGACACAGATGGGGTCTGGAAATAGCAGACTCTCTTGTCTGCCATCCTGTAGACAAGATGTACCTCTTGTACATCTCCTGTGCCATCTGTACCATCTCCCCCAATGATCTGCACTGATCCATTTTTAATTCAACAAGATGAACTTTCCCTAATCTGTGCTTCTGTCTTGACTCTTGCCCCTACAGGAGAGGGGCAGTCTCTTAACGGTACTGCTCACAGTGTGGCATGGGATTCAGCACTACATAACGGCTACATGACTTACCACTGTCATCAGTACCCACAAGACACAATCCTTGTCCCCAAAATGCCCCCAAACTTTTATTTTATCTAGACAGTTGTCAAGCTTATGGGCACTGGGCAAAATATCTTTACATTAAATTAAAAGATTGCATTCTCATTGGAAAATGGTCATTCCCAGCAAATACTACAATGATTTTTTTTGTTTTTAGATTTTGACAACAAATTGAAACAAAAAAAACCTCTATCTGTACAAGTTTTATACTATTAAATTTGACTCATGATACAAAAGACAGAGACCCAGGTAACCACTTTACTGAAGGCAAAGTTAACCAGGGAAGAGTTTGGTGAGGCTTGGAATCCTTACATGTGATGTAAGTAAAGCTTACATGTGATGTAACTTTCAGATCAGAGATCAGATCAGATCAATCCCTCAGTCGTGTCCGACTCTTTGTGACCCCATGAATTGCAGCACGCCAGGCCTCCCTGTCCATCACCAACTCCCGGAGTTCACCCAGACTCACGTCCATCGAGTCAGTGATGCCATCCAGCCATCTCATCCTCTGTCGTCCCCTTCTCCTCCTGCCCCCAGTCCCTCCCAGCATCAGAGTCTTTTCCAATGAGTCAACTCTTCGCATGAGGTGGCCAAAGTACTGGAGTTTTAGCTTTAGCATCATTCCCTCC
>NW_011494808.1:6253598-6280309 GCF_000754665.1 Bison bison bison
CAGGTCTTTTCCAATGAGTCAACTCTTCGCATGAGGTGGCCAAAGTACTGGAGTTTTAGCTTTAGCATCATTCCCTCCAAAGAAATCCCAGGGCTGATCTCCTTCAGAATGGACTGGTTGGATCTCCTTGCAGTCCAAGGGTCTCTCAAGAGTCTTCTCCAACACCACAGTTCAAAAGCATCAATTCTTCGGCGCTCAGCCTTCTTCTGTAGGTTGTCTCAAACAATTTTAAAAGATTTTTGGCATGTATCAGTTGATGAAGCTAAAATAAGATAAGAAGCTGAAAGAATCTCAGATGTGGAGAACAAACAGAGGTAGATGTACAGAGGACAGAGCTGGGACAAAACCAGCTTTCAGCAAAAAGAACGTGTCATTGAAGGAAGGGTGCTGGGGCTGGAGGGGGAGTTGCTCAGATTTTCCTGTTCGAAGAGGGAGAAGCCACTAAGAATTCTGGAAGGTTAGACAAAGTCACTTAAATTTATAGCTCACAAATCCTGAAGAGAGACTGCCAGGGGCAGCAACGTGATGCTTAAGATACTAAAGAGCCACTGATGATGAGGAGGATAAGATCACTGCGCCCGTACTCTCCCAGTGACTGGACCTGAAATACAGACTTGAAATAAGAATGACTCTTCTGGAGAATCTCACAGGCTCTGACATGACAGTGATGGGGAACCCGGCAGAACTTTGAGGGTAAGGCTTTAAAACTAAGAAGAGCAAGACGGATGTTAAAGAAGGCACATGGAGGTTATAGGAGGGGGTGGGAGTTTAATGTATAAGGAAGAGACCAAGAGAGAGCAAAAGAGGCGTAGAGAAATTCATTCAAAACACGGAAAACACTGTGGCTCCTGGCCGTGGACTTGTGGCTGCCAGAGCCAAGAGAGTCTGGCTATGATGGGAAAAAAACCCTCCCCTAAAATATCACTCATCAGTTCAAGCCAACAGAGTCACATCATGCAGAAGAAGAAAGTCACTGTGAGAACAAAATTATGTGAAAATAGCTGAATTACTAGATTTTTTTTGGGGGGGGAGATAAAAGGCATAGTTTTTCCTTCTTCAGTGGTAGGAAGGTACGGTTACAGTAACAACACGCCACAAGCAGTTCTGGAGGCCAGAAGCCCAAAATCAAGGTGCCAGCAGGGTCTCTCCCTCCTGAAGTCTGTGGTGGGGCTCTGCCATACCTCTCCCCTAATTCTGATAGCTTGCTGGCAATCTTTTTTTTTTTTTTTAGTTGAAAAAAAGATAAGTCAACTTAATTGCTTAGTAGTTTTGAGTTCTGGTTTCTTTATATCTTGGGTTTGCAGTAAGTGGAAAATATAAAGTTTCCTTGGGGTCCAGAGAGACTTACACAGGTGGTGGGGAAGATCCCCTGGAGAAGAGCATGACAACCCACTCCAATATTCCTGCCTGGAGAATCACATGGACAGAGGAGCCTGGCAGGCTACAGTCCCCAGGGTCATAAGGAGTTGGACATGACTGAAGCAACTCTCACTTAGATAACGTCCAATAAACATTATTTTGCAAAATTCTGAGGGGTAATAGATTTCAGGTTGATAAAATTCAATTGTTGCAAAAAAAAAAATGAATTTAAAAATAGGCTTTCACTATGTTTAGTTAGCAATTCTCTCTCTCTTTTAGGGCTTCCCTGGTGGTTCAGATGGTAAAGAATCTGCCTGCAATGCAGAAGACCTGGGTTCGATCCCTGGGTTCAGTTCCTGGGTTGAGAAGATTCCCTGGAGAAGAAAATGGCAACCCACTCCAGTATTCTTGCCTGGAGAATCCCATGGACAGAGGAGCCTGGTGGGCTACAGTCCATGGGGTCTCAAAGAGTAATCAATGAAAATTATATGGAATAAAAATCTGTGTAGAGAAATAGGAACAGGACTTCCCTGGTGGCCCAGTGGTTGAGAATCCACCTCCCAACGCAGGTGACGTGGGTTTGATCCCTGGTGCTGGGAAGACTCCACACACAGAGAAGCGAGGGAGCCCATGTGCCACAACGACTGAGCCCACGCTCCAGAGCAAGAAAAGTCACTGCCGTGAGAAGCACGTCCACAGCAGTAATGAGTGGCCCCTGCTCAGCGCAACTAGACAAAGTTCATTCATAGTGACGAAGACCCAATACAGACAAAAAAAATAACTATTTTAAAGAGAAATAGGACTACATGTTATTTTCTGAGCCTAGAAACAGAGATTATTTTGCACAAGTTTGTGAGTTGGCTACATGTGGCACACTCAAGTCTCCTATTGTGCTACCTCTCCAGATGGCCCATTTATCTATTTTAAAAATATTTAGGTGGCTATATTTCAGTCATGTAGTGTGGTAGAAAGAACAAAACACTCTCCTCTACATGTAGAAGTTATCATCCAAAGAGACAGCTAAAACGTTCAAGCAACAGCCACATTTGAACTGCAAAATTAGAAATACGACTGTTTTAAAAAGGAAAGATCCACTGTGTGCTAGGTTACAGCAGGGAAATTTGATTTCTTCATGGAGCTAGAAGAAAGGCAATGGAAGGAAGGTGCTCCTTGGGCTGAAATGCAAAGGCACTGATGTCTCTGATGTTCTTTCTCCTGTGGCCGCATGACCCCAAAATTCACAGTCTCCTCCCTGCATCTCTGCCTCTGGGACCACATTTCCCATCATTACAAGGACGCCGGCATACTGGACCAGAACCCACCCTAATGACTTCATTTTAACTCGATCATCTGAGAAGATCCTACTTCTCAGTAAAGTTATATCCATTTCATAGATCCTGGAGGTAAGGAGTTCAACATCTCTTGGGGAGACATAATTCAACCTCTAACAGTCCTGTACGTTTTTCCTAGTAAATCCTAGGATGACATCTCATTGGAAGTAGAACCTGACAGGACACATGAATAAGAACCGATCGCTCTGATGGGTTTCCCAGAAAAGCCTCAGACAGACTTAGAGGTGCCGACTGCAGCACTTAACCCACGTGTGTTAAGTAAATACGAGAAGAGTGAACTCGTGAGTAATGATACATGTGGTTCCCTTCTGTACACCTTAGAGAGTCTGATTACATATCAGGACCTGGAGGCAAGGGCTGGACGGGTCCTTGCCAACCCCACGTGCCATCCAAGATGGGAAACTTAAAGCACCTTCCTCCTTTCCCTGGATCTTCTGCCATGGCTTTTCCTAGTGCCGACTCACCGTCCCATGCCCGGCACAGTCACAGGATTTGGTTTTGCAAACCTTTTCCTGTCCATTTCACTTCTAAAGTTTCTTCTGCTCCTCTCAACAGCTAGAGCGTTTATTTTAAGCAGTTTATTTGACACTGTTATTTTTTCACTAAATCATTCCAGCATCCCTTCACCTATCCTTTCATTCCAATAATCTTCAACATTTTAGATGCAATGCTTCTTTTAGTAACATATGTCATAATACCTGCTTTACTATATCAACATGAGAACTATAGATAATATAGCCCACTTGCATATGTAATTTGAAAGAAGATAATATGATGCCCTGACTGCAATATCAAGAGTGAATTAAAAGAAGATCACTTATGATAAAATAATAGTTATTTCAGTGTGTAAAAATGCTCGAGCATAAAGAAATGGTAAGATGCTTGTCCCTCCAGGCAGAGCTGCAATGGATGTTTTAACTCCAAATGCAAGTTGACAGAAATGTGTGGTATTGGTGAACAAAATACCAAGAACAACACTGCCATCAGTGACATGATTTCCTGAAAAGGTGAATGACTCTTAGAAACACTCTGAAAAAAAAAACCCTCAAAAAATGAAGATGAACCTCCTCTCGGTTTACACAGCAGCAGGAGACCCTGGTTCGATTCCTGGGTCGGGAGGATCTGCTGGAGATGGGATATGCTACCCACTCCAGTATTCTTGTGCTTCCCTGGTGGCTCAGCTGGTAAAGAATTCACCTGCCATGCGGGAGACCTGGGTTTGATCCCTGGGTTGGGCAGATCCCCTGGAGAAGGGACAGGCTACCCACTCCAGGATTCTGGCCTGGAGAATTCCAGGGGCTATACAGTCCATGGGGTGGCAGAGTCAGACACGACCGAATGACTTTCACTTTCACTATAGACACAATAAAAGCATACAATATTTTACCATTATACTTAAAGTAGAATTACAGTTTCGCTTCAGTTAATCATAATTTCTTTGGGGGAGGGCTTTTGGTATGACTAGTGGAGACACTGGGACGCCGTGAGATATCAGGGAATTCTATCACGCGCAGTGCAGCCCTGAGCCCGTGTCCATCAAATGCTCATAGTTCTGCCAATCACTGTGACATCCAGAAGCATATCCACAAATTTCCAAAACCCTCTGCCAGACAGAACCATCGATTCGCTCACTCCATACACTCTGAAAGAGCTTCAGCAGGACCAGGTGTTCAGGTTAACAGATGCAGGGAGGAGGAAAAGCGATGAAATCAACTAGACCGCAGAACAGGACCCTTATCATAAATAAAACGCACACAGTAGGTACACAGGTGAAGGGGGATGTTACAGGCTTTAAAAAATCAAGGTCTTCGAAGGCAAAGAGCAGTCAGAGTTTTAGATCTAAATGAGTCTTGGTGACCATGACTTCCCAATAGGAGTGTAAGACAGTGTTCTAAAAACCTTTGCCCCACCTCAATATCCATTGCCATCAGGAGGTGTGACAACGAGGCTGACTTTGGTCACAGCAGGGGGAGTTCAAACCTGGTCCCACTGTTTTTGGCTGGGGCAACTTTAGGAAAGTTGGTCACCTCAGTCTTTATTTTTTAATTCTTTCCAGGTGGCAGACAGAGGTAACACATGGAGCGCACTGAATAGATGGCAGCTACTTTTAGCATCATTCTTACAGCAAAGTGGAAAACAAGCGAGCGGATGGTACCGCCTGTCTGGCACCGTTGGAGGGTCTGGTGGCCTCAAGCTCTTGGCGGTGGCCTGCAGCTCAGACGGGCTGCCAGAGTCTGTCTCTATCTTTCCCCCCTCTCTCTCTCTCCTTTCCTCCTTCCTTGCCTCCCTCCCTCCCTATCTCCCGCCTTTCCTCCCCATCTTTCTTGCTTAAATTTTCAAGAATCATTCTCATGTTAGAGAGAACTGAAGCAGAAAAACCGAGAAGCAAAACAAAATAGGGAATTATGTCAATCCGACGACATAGCGCGAACCCCCAGAGCTGCTGTGGGAGGGCTGAGCTGCACCCTGAAGACAGCTTGGAAGGCAGCCCCTAGTGGCATGCTACTTGCCCTCAAGCCCAGCTACGCGGATGCGTATGGAGGCTAACCTCCCACCACTCAAGGTCATCCGAATGGGTTTTTCATCATTAGAAGCAAAATAACCCATCTGAAATGTATAGGGGTTGTAGATCAATGGACTCATCAAGACAGAGATTTGGAACCCATGGGAGCTCTCGTATCTCATGGCCGACTCAGCCAACTCAGAACTGCTGTGGTTCCAGTTTTCAGAGGTTCGATTTTCATGAGTTCAAAAATACTCTTTTTAAATGTCTATTTAGGGAACTTCCCTGGTGGTCGAGGAGCTAAGACTCCGAGCTCCCAATTCAGGGAGCCCAGTTTGATCCCTGGTCAGGGAACTAGACCCCACATGCTGCAAGCAAAGATCCCGCCGTGATGGAGACCAAATTTCCTGTGTGCTGCAACAAAGACCCAGTGCAGCCAAATAAATGCATATTAAAAAAAAAGTCTGTTTAATTTATTTGATAAATCTAAAGGAATTCTAATATAAATTCAAAAATACCCCTTTCTTTTCCTCCATTCGTGGCCTCTTTTTGGTCTATTTTTTTTTTTTTTTCTCCAAACATCCTCTTCTTGGAGATAATCAAAGGAATAAGCTTAGAGGAAAATTCATTCCTGCTTTTATGATCACCTCCGTGGACTGAAAGCCTATTTCTATTCAAAAACATACTTCAAGAGTTGAGATTCTCCTTTGGGCATCGCAGTTAATTTGATGAAATTGAACAATAATCTTTTTGTTTCTAATTCATGTTCACATATTCCTGATCCCCCTGGGGTAAAGTTCGACAAACAGCTCCTCGTTAGAACTATTCAGAGGATTCCACGTTCAGTCACTCAGAGTCTGGGGAAATGGTACGGACACCGAGGAGATGGCACAAAGATCCCTTTATTATTGGGGAAAAGAGGCATCTCACTGAAGCAATCAATGCCTCCTCCCCTGTAAGGGACGGCCTCTGATATGATATGCACAAGGCCCTAGGCTGGGCCCGATACGAAAACTGTTCAATCACGCCAAAAGCTTAAACTCTATCCAAAACATGCAGGTGAAAGCCTTTGACATCTCTCAGCCTTAGAAATTCAGAGATACACAACCACCACCAGCCCATGAAATGGGCAAAAATTACTACTGTAACAGCTGTAACACTGGTACACCTACTCAAATTCCTCGCAAGTTTTGTTTAAATGTATTTTACTTTATTTTTATTTGGCTTGAAAATCATGAAGGCTACATACCTATGAACCATACTATTACATGCGACATACACACTAAATGCCAGCAATATATTAAGTCCCAGACACATTAAAATTAGATGCAATCCAGTGGGGTCCAGTGGGGTCACTGTGTCTGTTTAAGGACAAATATCACTTGCAGGAGGAAGAAGATAAGACTACAGAGCCAAGGATGATGGATAATACAAGTCAATGAGTTGGTTCTAGTTATCATCAATCTGCATGTATTTGAAACAGGATCAACACCTCCGGGCCCATTGTTCTTCACGTGCAATAAGAAATTCCAATCTGGCCGCACACCCTGCGTTAGACAAGCTGGGTAAACAAGGCTCCTCTGGGTTGCAGACAAGCGATAGAAATAAGACCCATTTTATGTCCCGTCATCGTTAATTCTGAGATTCACGGTCTACCTCTCCGGAGGGTTTTTTTTTTTTTTTTAAAGCAAACACCGAATTTTGTGATTTTTGACAGCACTTTCTGATCAGTAAAGAAGCGGGGGAAACAACCCTCATTTTAAGATGCTGGCGTTAAATGGAGATCACTTTGAGAGAGGCTCCGAAGCCAAAACTCTTAATATTTTCCAGCTTACCACAACCTATAAAAAAGCACATGTGCGGCCATAAAACAGAACAAGCAGCCATGAAAGGAACATAAAGAGAGGCAGACGGACAGTGGGCCAGCGCTCACAGAGAGCCCTGGAACATTAAATTCTGAGTGTCCCTGGCACAGGGACTTGGGCTTTCCTCCCGTTGGAAGCCTTGCTTGCTGGGGACGACGCGCTTGCTGCTCACAGCAGAGAGCTGAGTGGAGACATCGCACTGACTCCCTGCCTGTGGGCCCACCCTCAACCCCTCACTGATGAAAAAGGACAGCCCTCCCAGGGAAGTTGCTGAAACTGAAGAGGCTGTGAGGTCCTTCATCCCCAGGGGCTCTGTGAACCGTCCTGGGAAAGAGACACCCACAGTGCAGCGGGGGATAATCTGAGGCCTTCAGCAGCTCTCACTGCCCAGCACATCGGGAAGCACAAGCACTCTGGAGCCTCAAGATCTGGGCTTGGAATTTGGCCCCAACATTAACTAGCTGTGTAAGCGCTTTACTTTCTCTAAGCCTCATAGTCTTCATCTGTAAAATGGGACTGTGGCTCATGGCCTGGCAGCAATATTAGGGATCTATTTTAAAAGTTTAAGAATGACATGCCTTAAATAAACGCTCAGTGGATTATCTAGCAGATGCTCAATACAGGGTAGGTTGTTCTTACTACTTATTTTAACTCTCTCTTTTATGTATTTCCTCATTTCTAAGCTTATAGAGACTCAGTGAAGTAAGAATTAAGTCATAAAGCAAAGACGAGGACATCACATGTGGAAGATGCCTTAAGTTCACTTTTCTCCTGCAAATATATATATATTTTCCTTTCTGTCGGAAGGTTCTGGGGAAGAGAATTTCTGAAAGGTGGCCACGAGATTCCCTCTGAGTTGTGCGTGGTCACAAATGGTCATCCCAGTAGCCAGAGGCTCCACCACTGGCACAAACCAAGGACAGACGGGCTGCTCGCCTGAAAACAGTGTGGAGGCCAGGAGAAAATCTGAGCAGTGACACAGAGGGCCATCTCCTCCTGGTGTTGAAAGGGTCCTGGAGAGGCTCTGATTTCACCCCTTTATAGTACAGCTCTCCTTTGTAATTTATACTCCGTCTGTATCCTGAAAAGATCGAATGTGACTTTTATAAAAGACTATCCTTTAAATAAAAATATTTTCTAGTTTATGGAAGAGAAGCTTGGGAAGGCTGAATGACTATAAAGGAGGTGTTGGGTCAGGGACTTTCTCATATGTGGGAATGGGAACCTGTGTCCCCTAGGAAGACAGAGATCCAGTTCTGGCCTAGGAACCCCAGGCTGGAGAGTTACGGCGGAGGCAAGAGTGGGGAACAGGGGTAACATCAGTAGCTGCTACGGAAACTGTCCTCACTTGCTCTTGAAGTAGGAAGTTCTCCAGCTATATATAACATGGTGCTGAAAGAAGCTTGTTACAAGGCAGGAGAATTTATGTTCTGCTTGAGCTGCAGAGTCGAGGTGTGTACGGATTATGACAGCAGCGCCAGCAGGGTCCATCGTGCAGGGACAGGACCCCGTGATGGAGTCAGCACTACCGCGTTTGCTCCCTGAGTGTCCCATGTCAGCCAGCTTCTCACCAAGCGTGTGTTTTGCTACTTATCAAGACTTTATGAAATGTGCCTACCTAACTGACCTCAGTATATAAATAAAACTTCAAGTTTAATTTTAGCAAGAAACAGTTTGTGTGTAATTTTTTTTTTAACCTGACCCTTGTTTCCCGGTCTTTCTAAACCACAGGCTTTAACAAAGACAACTTCCTCTCAGAGGGCCAACTAACAGACCACATGGCAAGAGTGCCTTCTTTTAATGTTCTTCTTCTGAGCAGCTTTCATGTACTTCATCTACTACAAGAAGTAATTAAACCCGGTATTAGCCAGAGTGTGAAGCAAGCCAGCTTTGGCGTTTCAGGCCTGACCTTTCTGAACCTCGTCCTTTTTCTGCCCCTTCTCCGGACACCATTGAGTGACATCTTCCAAGATGCAATCATTCAGCACCCTCTCACCCATGTCCTCAGAAAAAACTAATTATTCATCCTCTTTTGTTGAACTGCAAACACTCTTCTTCTGAAAGCTGAATTATATGAAATCAATATTGACGAGCTTTGAAGTGGAAAACCAGGAGTTGCCTGATGAGTCAACTTAGTATTGATGGCATCTTGTGCTTTTTCAGTAATTGTGAAATGAAAAGAAGAGCCTTGTGTTTACAGGTGATCTTGGGTACAATCTAGCCCAGCTTGTTCAGGGTCTAAGGAATTAGAGAAGCTAACAGTTCCTGTTAGACACAGAGCATGACTAGATGTGGGATGAGTTGATTCCTATCCCAGTGTTCTTATCTCCATAACAGGGGCCAGCAAACTTCTGTAAAAAGCGAGATAGCGGATATTTTAGGATAAGTGGGCTATATGGCTTCTATCACTGTAACATGAAAGGAACTATCGATAATATGGGGCTTCCCTGGTGGCTCAGAGGGTAAAGAATCTGCCTGCAATGGGAGACCCGAGTTTGATCCCTGGGTAGGGAAATACTCTGAAGAAGGGAATGGCAACCCACTCCAGTGTTCTTGCCTGGAGAATTCCATGGACAGAGGAGCCTGGTGGGTTATAGTCCACGGGGCTGCAGGACACATCTGAGCGACTAACATTTTCACTTTCATAGACAATATGTAAACAGATGAGTGTGGCTGTGTTCCAATAAAACTTTATTTACAAAAACAGGTGGTGGACTGGCTTTGCCCTGCAGGCTGCAGTGTGCCAAGTGCTGCTCTGTAGAATTCTAAAAATATCTGCAAACAGATGGGTGAGGGATTTGTATGTTGAGAGCCTGTTCGAGTGTTCGGGGATGCTCATCCAGCATAAAGATCTCATTGTCCTTCCATTTACTCTGCTCTGCATTCTCCTTACAATCAGCAGCCAAAGAAGGCCAACATTGCTGGCACGTGCTGGTGGGTGTATCGGGGCTGCAGCCGCCCACCTAGGAGTTGTTTTCCACCTGCAAGATTAGATCACCCAGGATGGCACTAAAACTCGTAACTCCAAGGAATCTTAACTCCTTGGCTACATCTACAAAATATACTTCTGATCTAAGGAAAGGAATGTGTTAGAATGTGTTGTCCATCAGGCTGGCTGTGCTACACAATTAGCTCCTAAGGGAAATTTTAATAGCTTTAACAGTCATTTAGTCAGGCCCCTTCCTGTGTTCATTGAAAGTAACCTCATTATGCCATTTGCATGTTGGTTGAACAGGGTTTGAACTGGCACCTGGGTCAGCTAGATAGTTCGAATACACCTTTTTTTTCCCATCTCTCTTGATAGCCAAGAAGGTATTCTGGCTGCATCTACTTTCAATTTCAACTTGAGAAGCATGAGAAAATGCTATTATGCAACTTAAAAGACTTTATTGGTCACATGCTTAGGCCAGAAATCCAAAACACAGAAGAGAATTACCATCAGGTCATGCATTCCAAGAAGGAAAATAGATCAGTAAATATCAGGCACGATAGTAGAGTGATTGCAGCCAACATTCCTGCAGTGAGAGTCTGTTCATCTGTCCATCCATTCATCCATCTACCCATCCATTCAAGCATCCATCCATCCATCTATCCAAATACCCAGGCATCCAGAAATCCCTCTCCTGTGAACTTTGAAGGCACCATACTAAGAGTTGAGGGGTCCCAGTGAGGTGGGGCAACCTTCCTGTTCCCAGTGAGCTCAGGAGGGAGAAACTAAGCAGCAAAGACCACCATGTAGCAGATAAATAGGTAAATAAAAATAAATATTAAAATAATTAAAATAAAACTTGCAGCTATAGGAAATGTAATATAAAAATTAATTGTATCACACACACACACACACAGAAAAATGAAAGGAGTAATTTAAAGGAGATACTTCTAAGAACAAATATTTGGAACAACACCCAAAAAGCAGCAAAATATGAAATAACCAGCAGGCAGAGCTCTGAAGAGCTCCTGCCGAGCTATGAACCTGAAAGAACTTAGAGAAGATGCTGCAGATGCCTGATGCAGCGCTGTTGAACCCATATGCCTTTTACCTCCCGGTGCCAAACCAGGAAAACCGTTTCCAAAAGGTGGAAGAGCTCGCTGGTTACCACAGCCTGCTTTCAAACAGGCAGAACTATTGTTCTTTAAATCACATAATATGGATGCTTTCTATGAATGAGTCACATCAGTTTTTAAGAATTCTAAATTGAACTACTTTTATCTTAAAATACTGTAAACCCAACATTTTAGAGAAGATTGGAGGTAAGAAGTGGCTCAAAGACCCAAAAGTGATCAAGGACATTTAAAAAGCTCATGGGGTATGAACTGGTAGCCAAGATCCCTGGGAAGTTGAAAACAATGACAGGTTTTACCCGTACCCAGGAAATGAGTAAGAGATTCAAAGGAAGATCTCACGACCCAAATCAATGTTAAAATCAGGATTATCGTCAGTGATTTTTATGGCATCATCTAATTCATTGCTCATGTCGTTTATCAAATGACCAATTTCTTCAGGTATATTGATCACATCTTTGATCAACATTTCTGTTTACAATTTACCCAATAGAACTAAATACCAATGAGGTTTTGAACGGACCACATTTTAAGATTCACCATTTATCTGGTTTCAAGTCACCTTTCTGCTGATAGAACCAAAGGTACAGTTCTAGATCCAGAGGAACCGGCACCCAACGAAATGAGAACGCAGCCTGGATATGAACCATCCTGCTTTCAATCAACCAAGAGAAAAGAGAGAAGACTGCAGCGGTACTTACTTGCAGGTGAGGGGGTGCTGCACCCGCTCGCAGGCGGCTGGCCGTGGAGGCCGTGGAGCGGGGGCAGGGGAAGTCCGCCGATGACGGGCGGGAAGAGCAGCGGGTAGGGCGCGGCGGGATAGTGAGCCATGTGGCCGCTCACCGCCGGGACGTGGCACGCGGGGCTTCTGGTCGTCATGTTCCGCCTTCACGGGATGAGAGGCGCTCGGAGGCAGGGACGCATCACTCCAGGCCTGGCACCAAAGTGGGGTACGTCAGTTCGGAGCGAGAGTGGAATCTGAGCTGTGATCTGGGCCAAAGTCAAGAAGGTTCAGCAGATGACCTTGCTTCCTTCCAGCACGGTTTCTCTGCCCCTCATTTTGCCGCGCTGATGACAGGAAGGATGGCTCTTCGTTCAGCTTCTCAGCTGAAGGCTGGCAAATGCTATCACTTAAAAAGTCCAGAGCTGCTAATCCTGTAAGGAAAAAAAAATATGTATACCACACAGGTCAAAAGTATTTGCTTCTTTATTGTTATTACATGAAAAATCTCTACTATTAATCTGGGACTCCTAATTCCCAGTTGTTCCCCTATACTCACTACCTTAATTTTCTTAAATTCTCAAATTCTAATGTAGAATAAAACTTCTACACAATTTCAAACTAACCCTTACTGTCTGATATTAAATAATCCCCCTCACCTAACCCTATCTTTCCCCATATTCCTCCCCACCCCCACTTCACTTCTCTTTTCTCCAGGATACTTAAGCAGCTCCATCCATTATGTGGGGGAGTGTTTGTTTATATCTCCTCCATTAGAATGCATTCACTAGGAGGGCAGAGTTTTTCTCCGTTTTGTTAAAAGCTATGCTTTAAGCTGCCATAAGAGTTACCTAACACACAATAGACTCTCAAAGAGTATTTGTTGACTGACTGACTAAATGAATTTTGTTTCTTACTTCTTTTAGATAAATTTATTGTTTAATGTTGTTCTGATCTGTGTGCTTTCAAGACCTTCGACTTCCAACTTTGGATTTTACGTAGCCATTTGGAATGACCTACTCAGCAAGATAAATATCATGGCGAGGGAAAATTATAACCTAGCAAAAGTACGGAAGAGACACAACCATTAAAGATCCGTGAAATAGTTTGATATCAGTTCCTCACTGTAAACTTTCCTGTAAGAGCGCCATCCGTCCATTGGTCTGCACAACCATCAAATCCATTTGTCCGCGTTCACTCCTCCATCCATCCATCCAGTCCTCACTTGCCATTATGTGCCAGTTGCCAGTGGAGGCACTAGAGTGCACAGCATGATCAAGTGCTGCTGCACTTCTAGTTCTCATGAAGTTTCTAATTTTAACAGCTCCTAACTGAGGTCGTAATGCTAAGGGCATTCAATCGCCCTGTTCCCCATGAAGGACACTCCAAGGACACACATATTTCTGTATTCCTTGATACAGAAATAGATTCTAGGGTGGGCTGACAGTGGACTTCATAGGCTCCCTTGGGCCCTAATGACCAGTATTCGCTAAAATTCCCAAACTCCTGTGCCCTGTGAATGGCAAGCCCTGAAGGTCAACCATCTGGCATGAAATAAGAACAGGATCTCAAGGCCAGCACAGAGTGGTGGCGAAGAGCATGATTTCAGAGCAAGACCGCCAAGGACAGTCATGGCTCTGTCCCCTTGGACAATTATCTTGCCCATCAATAGGTCAGTTTTTATTGTAAAATGGGGGTAATAGCAGAATTGGCTTCAGAGGGGTGTTGTGAGGATGAAATGAAGTAATGAGGTAATTCCAAAAGAAAACCAGTTCCTGGTGCAGTGAACACCAGGTAAATGATAAACTTCTGGCAATGTTTGCCTTTCTCGTCTGTGTCACCATCAAATAATACAATTCTGAGAACAAGCTTGCTGGAATGAACTGTGGCTTTGAGGTTAGGGCAGGGAGGAGACCATATCACAATGTTACCCAGGACCCTATGGGCCTTCCCAGGACAGACCTCTCCCCCATATCCTCTGCTACAGCTCCTCTCTAAGGTACCTGGATAACAGTATCTCATGCATATTTCCTGAGTTTTTCAGATACCAAAGTGAAGTGAAAGTTGCTCAATCATGCCCGTCTCTTTGCAACCCCATGGACTTACACAGTCCATGAAATTCTCCAGGCCAGAACACTGGAGTGGGTAGCCTTTCTCTTCTCCAGGGCATCTTCCCAACCCAGGGATCAAACCCAGGTCTCCTGCACTGCAGGCGGATTCTTTACCAACTGAGCCATCAGGAAAGCATGGACATCTGAGCTGAGCCATCAGCTATCAAGAAAGCCTAGATGCTAAAACTATCACCAAAGGGAAGAAATGAACTACCTGATGATCATGAGCACGTAGCCCCCAGACCTGCTGACTCCCAAAGACTGATCATCAACCAATCAGGGAATTGTGGTTGAGCTGATCACATACCCTGAGACATCCCTTCCTCTCCTGGCCTTTAAAAATGCTTTGCTGAAATCTTCTGAGGAGTTCAGGGTGTTTGGGGCAAGAGTCATATGTTTTCCTTGCTCAATCCTGCAGTAAACCTTTCTCTGCTCCAAACTTCAGGTTTGCTTGGCTTCACTATGCATCAGACACATGAACTTAGGTTCAGTAACAACATAAGTCCTGAGCAAAGAACATTAGGACTAAAATTTCAGTCATGGAAGTAAGGGAGTAAAGGTGAAATGTGAGGAAAGCTGAGAACAAAGACTCATAAGGCTTACTTACTGACTTCCCAGGTTGGTTTCTGCACACCCTGAAATGTTTTGATCTATAATAACTTCCATTTATCTGTTGACCACATGTCAGGCGCTCCACTTATGAGCTGTAAGTTCTAGCCCATAGAACAGCCCTAGGAGGCAGTTGTTATGACCCATATTTTCCAGATAAGAAAACTAAGTCTCAGCGAGTTCAGATGACTTCGCCCGAAGGTCACAGAACCAGCCTGTGGCTGATAGAGATTCTGCACCCAGATCTGCGGGTTCAACCCTCTCTGCAGTTTCTCCTCAGCCATTCTGTGCTTTCTTATACTGAGTGCCTGCACTGTGCTAATTGCCCCTACAGAACAAAAAGTCCACGTGCAGCTGCGATGGGAGCGGCTGTCCTCACTCAGATGACCTCCTCTCTGGGGCCTTCATCCCTGGACTGTTAACATGAAACATGAACATCATCCCCAGGGAGACCACGGGGGCCCAGGCTCCCCCGGGGCTCCCCTGAGCCTTGCAAAGGAGATGATATCCCTGGCTGACTTATGCCACACACTAAACTCCAAAAGTGATGTCCCCCCAAATATCGATATCCTCTTCAAACACAAAATGCAGCTTGTCTCTCTGATGAAGAGAAAGTTAATGGACTATGGGAGGTGAAAGTTTTCAGTGCTTTCTCTTCTAAAAATTACAGACCATCTAATACACTGAAGACTTTATTTTGTAGTTTGTAGTAAATTAATTAGAAAACAAACAATGCCATTTAGTATTTGCTGCATTTCCACTCAATTTGACTTTTAAATCACACACACAAAGCCCAGCATTGGTACAAATGGTCTTTTCTATCTGCATTAAACAAACTACATCATTAACTGGTGAAGCTGACAGTTAGCAAACCCACCCATGCAGGGCGCAGTTCTTAGATTTTTAAAGCTATTTGTTTGTTTTTACCAACGGGGGACTATTTCTATTTTTAACAATCCTTCATTTCTCTTTGCTTTCAAACACCGCAGATTTTCAGCTCCCTGTCTCTCTGGTTGAAAGGTCTGTTATTATGCCTCAGATCTTCTAGAAAAAAACCAATGAAAAACAAAAAACTACTTATACTGATACTAGGAAAAAGAAAAAAAAAATCAATGTGCCAGGAAAATCCTGTTATGTTGGTGGAAAATTGTCTGAACAGTCACTGGGTCTGTGCTCACATATGTGACTGATTAAGGCTATTCCTAGAAGCAGAGAATTTCCTTTGTTTCAGGGTGTTAGGAAAAAAGATGGTCATTGGTATTAGCAGTGCTTTCTTTCTTCATGCTTGATTTAAGTTTGGGCTCATTGGGTTTTTTTTTCCCCTCACCACCTGAGGCAAAGCAAACAGGAGCTGAGGTGGCAGAGGGGAAGGAAGTGGGGACCAGGTCAGGGGGTCTTGGATCTAAAACCTATGAGAATCTTCGGCTGTCA
The DNA here is from genome assembly GCF_000754665.1 of Bison bison bison. Lineage (NCBI taxonomy): Eukaryota > Metazoa > Chordata > Mammalia > Artiodactyla > Bovidae > Bison > Bison bison. Next base: position 6,269,612 of record NW_011494808.1, read on the forward strand.
GTTTCATCATCCGTGAAAGGGGTCAAGGGAAGAGAGGTAGGTTCTATTAATAAAGCTTCCTAAATTGTATTGTCCAGAAAGCAAGTGTTTTACACAAAGATTTTTTAAAAATGAAACAAAAAAGGTGAAAATAACATACTAGAGGAGAAAATTAAAAAGAAAGGACTTTAAAATAACTGCTTGCATTGTCAATGCTGGGATGCAATAATCTACCCCTGATACATAGTGGGATGGGAGGAGGCAGCACCCACCAGCCACTGGGAGGATATATGCCAGGGGGTGGCAGGGGTCTTGGGAACAGTTAACATTTATGTCTGTATCTGTGAGAGATTATTATTAACACAGCACACTGCATTTTCTTCAGTTGAACTTGCCCATGTTTTTGTTCAATAAAAAAGGTTTTTTTAAAAATTACATTTTAATCATGTCTTGTCACACAATTTACTGGAGGTTGCTTTTGTATGCATTTAAACCTAAATTAGTATGGAAGCCTCCAGGTTTGTATTTCTAAACATTTAAATATTAATCTATATAAACATGACACTTACATATGATCTTTTAAAAAAAATCACATAGTTCCTTTAGCATAGTGTAGTTCTCAAAGCAGAGTTCCTGAAGGAGCACATACATAGTATCTGGAAACTTACTGAAAATGTAGCTTTTCCAGGCTCCACCCAAGATCTACAGACTCAGAAAGGCTGAGTGGGCCAAGCAATCTGTATCTTAACAAACCCTCCAGATGATTCCAAGGCAGCTAAAATGTGAGGACGCTGATCGAGAAAGGAGGTTGGCAAATTTCTTGTGTAAAGAACGTAAGCATTTAGATGGCGGGCCATATATAGTCTCTGCCACAATTACTCAAGCCTGCTTTTGTACAAACTGCACGAAAGCAGCCACAGACAATCCATAAACAGATGGGTGTGGCTTTGTTCCCATAAATTATTATTTACAAAACAGTCTGCTGAATTTGGCCCGTAGACCACGGCTTGCGGCCTCCTGCTTCAGATGAACAAAAAACGTGAGAGCTGCCATAATGGACATGCCTTGTGGGACTAGGTCAGATGCCTCCTTTGCCGTTCTTTCAGTCACTAAGTTGTTTCCGACTCTTGCAACCCCCATGGGATTTCCCAGGCAAGACTACTGGAGTGGGCTGACATTTCCTTCTCCAGGGGATCTTCCCGACCCAGGGATCGAACCCGTGTCTCCTGCATTGCAGGCATTTTCTTTATCACTGAGCCATCAATGCCAATGAGCGCAAATGCCTTCTACTAATAAATAAATAAATAAAGGAATTTGACCTGTCTTAGCCAAGTACCTACAGGCATATTGAATAATTTAAAATGCTAGTTAAGGCATTGATGACTTTGTATGCACTTTTTTGAGGACTCCAAGTTGAAGTCAGAACTCTTAGTAGAGTCCACAGAAGCCAAACACTTTAGCGTGTGGTGAGAGGTGTTAATTTTATGCACTACTGCTTTCAAGGGTAATCTACACAACAAAACAGGCAAGATTTTTGGAGAAAACATATCTATTTCCTCCTACTGAAATCCAAAATATAAAGTTCATACATATAAAATATAAAAAATATAGGCAGAAGTGAACATAAGATAGATTTTTAAATTACTTGTGATAACACAGAACTCTCCTGTATTTCTTCAGCTGATATAGAGTTTCTTGTGGGGGAAATTTTTGCATTCACAGACACAACATGCATATTGCTTCTTTTCTCACTATGTTTTGGCTCAAATCTCCCTATTTATTTAAAACATTGGTTCCAGGTAATGCCACTTAAAATTTCTCAAAGACATTTGGCCAAGTACCTGTTTTCAGCAAAAATGCTAAACTCAGCACAAACACTGTGAGTTGCTTTGCGGCTCGTCTTGATAGAAAAGAAACACGGCTGTAAAGAAGTCAGCTTTACATGCCTGGTAGTTTTTCAGTCCTTCTGATGTCTGTCATCTTCAGCAAAAATATTACTGATGAAATTACGTTCAGCTTAACCCAAAGGGAAGCCACAGTGAATAACTTGAATGTGGCCAAAAAAAAACAAAAAAACAAACCGTATTTCTTTCATCCTTTTAATTGTGTCTAGGAAGGAAAAATATGGAAGAGAGTCATTCAGAGGGAACAGCGCAGTTGAAGGAGGCCCTGAGAACACCCAGTGAGCAGAGAGTGAGATCTGAATCCCTCTTTGCTCCAGGAGGTGCTCATTTGGCACCTCAAAGTCTGTTTTTAAAAGCATATACAAAATGTCCCTGTGTTCCCTTTTAGGGCACGTTTATAAGATTCCATCTGCTAAGGAAATATGACTTTCAGAAAATAATAGGCAGAAATATGTTAGAATGTATAAAACTCTAATATTTTAATCTCATAAATTACGAGAACAGGAATGTAAATATAAGTTTTGGGGCATCAACACTCTACCCAAAGCTGTTACATACACTTCTGAAGAGACAGCTTTCACCAAAGATTATTTCCACACAGATTCCAAAAACATAAGGTAAAATATGAATAGGCCCAAACGTCTGTGGGATGACTGCTTGTTTTTCAGAAAAGTGGCAGCAAGCTACTCCTTGCACAAAGGTTTCCGTGCTTGGTGTCATGGAATTCTGCCAGACCAAGCCGAACGGCTGGACTCGGGTTTGGTTCTCAAGGGAGACTCAGCCACAGATTCTCAAGGGAAGGTAACGTGTATGTGGTCTGCCTAATGGGACCACAGATTATCAAGGGAAGGTAACATATATGTAGTCTGCCTAATGGGAGCCTCTACAGGGGAGGGTGACTCACACGTCCTGTTAGAGGGCTAGCACTGGTTGGTTTTCAATTCTCAGCACACCAAGAACGACGCAGAGAGATGACTGGCACGGAAAGGGGAAGGAAAATCACAGAGAAAAGCAGAAAATGTGATTTCATGTTGGCAGAAACCATGAGGCCAGAGAAGCCATGAGTCAGGAAGAAATGTGAGGCAGAGAGGAACACAGGAGGAAAATACTGGTAACAACAGAGATAAAAGGAAATACAATAGCTATAATTGTACTTCTAAAGTTATCTTTTTAAAAACTGATGACAGTATATTGCTTTCAGATGCACAGTGCAGTCATTTGATATTTTCATATATTATGCTCCATACAAAGTCGTTGAAAGATACTGACCACATTCCCTCTACTCTACCTTACAGCCTATGACTTATTTATTTTTATATTTAGTAGTTTGTACCTATTAGTCCTCTTCGTCTATTTTGCCCCTCTGTGCAACCCGCTCCCTTCCGGAGACCACTGGTTTCTTCTCTGTACCTTTCAGTCTATTTCTGTTTGGTTACACTTGTTCATTTGTTATACATTTTAGAGTCCACATAGAAGTGCAAACATACAGCATCTGTTCGCCTTTGTCCACTTTATTTCACCAGATATGATATCCTCCAGGAATATCCACGTTGTTGCAGATGGAAAAATTCCTTTCTTTTTATGATTAATATTCCATTTATATATATGTATATTCCCTTATATATATGCATATTTATATATATATATGTGTGTGTGTGTGTGTGTGTGTGTATATGTCACATCTTCTTTATCCATTCATCTGTTGATGGATACTTAGTTGCTTCCTATATCTTGGCTACTGTACACAATGCTGCTGTGAACACCGGGTACATGTGTCCTTCTGAATTACAGTCTTTGTTTTCTTTGAATAAACTGGCATTGCTGGATCATGTGGTGTTTCTAGTTTTAATTTTTGAGGCACACTTACACTGTTTGCTGTAGTGTTTATGCCAGTCTACCTTCATACCAACAGAGCATAAAGTTCCCTCTCCTCACAACACTTGTTATTTCTTATCTTTTTAGTAACAGCCGTTCTTGTAGGTGTGAGGTGGTATCTCACTGTGGTTTTGATTTGCATTTCCTGGATGATTAGTGATAGTGAGAATGTTTTCACGTGTCTGTTGGCCATTTGTATGTCATCTTTGGGAAAACGCCTATTCAGATATTCTGCCCATTTTAAAATTGGATTGTTTGGCTTTTTGGTACTGAGTTTTTTGAGTTCTTTATATGTTTGGATATGAACCCCTCGTTTGCAAATATTTTCCCCATTCCCTAGGTTGACTTTTCATTTCGTTGATGGTTTCCTTTGCTGTTTGAAGCTTGCTTAGGTTCCATGTGCTCCTGTTTGCTTTTGTTCCCCTTGCCTGAGGAAGACCAGGATCAAAGAGTGTACTGCCTGTGTTTTCTTCTAGGAGTTTAATTGTTTCGGGTATTACATTTAGGTCTTTATTTCATTTTGAATTTACTTCTGTAATATACTGTGTGAGAAAATGTTCTAGTTTTATTCTTTTACATAAGCTGTCAGTCTTTCCAACACCACTTACTGAAGAGACTGTCTTCTACTTATTGCATATTCTTGCCTTCTTTGCTGTAGGTTAAATGACCATATGCATGGGTTTTGTTCATGGGCTCTGTCTTCTGTCCCATTGATCTGTGTATCTGTGTTTGTGCCAGTACCATGCTGTTTTGATTATGGTAGCTTTGTTTTATAGTCTGAAGTTAGGGAGTATGATACCTTCAGCTATGTTCTTTTCTTCTCAGGATTATTTTGGCTATTCAGTGTCTTTTGTGGTTCCATACAAGTTTTATGTTTATTTGTTCAATATACTTTAATGTAATATATACCATATATTACAAACCCACAGCTAATATACTACTCCATGGTGGAAAGCTGAAAGCCTTTCTTCTAAAATCAGGAATAAGACAAGGACATCAATACTTTTATTCAATATATTATTAAAAAATCCTAGCCACAGAAATTAGATAAGAAAAAGAAAAGGCATACAAATTGGAAGAAAGAAGTAAAATCATTTATAGATGACATGATACTATGTATAGAAAATTCTAAGTGAAAGTAAAACTGGAGGTCCCTCAGTCGTGTCCGACTCTCTGTGACCCCATGGACTCTACAGTCCATGGAATTCTCCAGGCAGGAATACTGGAGTGGGTAGCCTTTCCCTTCTCCAGGGGATCTTCCCAACCCAGGGATTGAACCCAGGTCTCCCACATTGTAGGCAGATTCTTTACCAGTTGAGCCACAAGGTACACCCTTAGAAAACTCTAAACACTGCACCAGAAAACTAGTAGAACTCATAAATGAATTAAGTAAAATTGTACAAGATTAATGTACAGAAATCTGTTGCACTTCTATACACTAACAATGAATTATCAGAAAAAGAAATCAAGACAATAATCTCACTGACAATTGAATCAAGAAGAATAGGATACTTGGAACAAATTTAACCAAGGATGTGAAAGGCCTAATCTCTGAAATCTATAAGACATTGAGGAAGGAAACTAAAAATGATACAAATAAATGGAAAGATATCCTGTGTTCATGCATTGGAAGAAATGATATTGTTAAAATGTCCATACTACCCAAAGGAGTCTACAAATTTAATGAAATTCTTATCAAAAATAGTCATGACATTTTCCATAGAAATAAGGTTACCCCTAGTGCTAAGAACATCATTCCAATGTGAATTATATCTTAATAGTTAAAAAAGAGAAATAGGTACATCAACCAACCAACCAACCAATGCAGACAGACTCGGTCCACACAGGTTCTGCTGACAGATGCCCAAGGTCTGAGCCCACCTGCATGTCTGATTTCCTGGCCTCTGTCCCTGGACACAGGTCTAGCCTCCCCAGGGCACCTTGCAGTCACTTCTCTTGGAAGGGTTTCATCTCTGGGGGCCTCTGTCAGTATCAAGTCTGGGTCCTGAGCACTCCCAGGCTTTGGATTCTTGTCCTCTATTCATATTTAGGAGACTTCTTTCTCTCCTTCTTTGATTCTTATGCATTTTCTTAAAATCTTAATTCAGTAGTTTAAATATTCTTATCTATTTTTATTCCTCCCTGGTAGGGATTTTGTTAATAAATTTACATTTGCTACTTAAAATATTAAACATTTTGAAAAAAAAAAAAGAAGTGACCAAGATATTCATACACACAAAGTTAGCTCTGCAAAGAGGCACGCACAAGACTGTGTACTGGGAAAAGTGGACGGGCAGAGGGATGGAAGAGGCTGACATTTTTGAGCTGGGGGATCGTGAAGAAAGTCTGGAGAAGAGGGAGTGTCTCTGACTTGGAGTCCCGCCGTGAAGAGGAGGATGCCTCCGTCGGTTTCAGAGGTATGCAGAAAGAACATACCATAGTCTGGTAGTGAATAAACAACAGAAATGTGCTTATCACAATTCTGGAGGCTGGAGAGTCAAGGTGCCTACATGGTCCTGTTGTGTGGAGGGCCCTTGTCTCCCTGGTGCGTAGCCCGTGCCTCCTTGCTGAGTCGTCACACGGTTGGGGCGGCAAGCTGCATCTCTGGGATCTCTGTTATAATCTCAACCATGAGAGCTCTGCCCTCACATTCGCATCACCCCCAAAAGACTCCACCTCTGAATGCCATTGCCTCAGGGGTAGGAATTTCAGCATGCAGATTTGAGGGGTACTCAACCATTCAGACCATAGAAGACATGGACTTCTGCTCTGTAGAATAGCTGCCTTGAGCCAGCTATAGGGGGCTGAATAATGGCCCCCAAAGGTATCTGCCCTAACCCTGGAACTTGGGAATTTTATCTTACGTGGCAAAAGGGACTTTGCAGATGTAAACTAAAAAAGAAAAAGATCACACACACACACAAAAGAATATGTATATGTTAATTGTGTCACTTTGCTGTACAGGAGAAATTAACACAGCATTGCAAATCAACTATACTTCAATAAAATTAAACAAATAACAATTTTTTTTAAAGTAAGGATCTTGAAATGAGATGATTATTCTAGATTTTCTGGTAGCCCAATGTAATCAGAAGGTTAGGAGGAAGGCAATGGGAGATTTAATGACACAAGAGGCGCAGGGATGACACGATGATGCAAGCAGAATTGGAGTGACTTGCTAGAAAAGCAGAAGGAGGGGCCCAAAGCCAAGGAAAACACGCTGCCACTGGAAGCAGAAAAAGGCAGGAAAACTGATTCTCTTCTCAGATCCTCCAGAGGGACTGTTCATACCTTGATTTTAGCCCAGCGAGACTGATTTCGCATTTGTGACCTGCCGAGGTGTAAGCGGATATTTGAGGGCGGCTTTCAAAACCACTGGCTTTGTGGTCATTTGCTGTAGTGACAATAGGAAATGAACACATCAGCCTGCTCTGAGCCTGAGAATACCTGGTCAGGAACACAAACCGTAAACTCTAACGTCTCCCCACCCTGGAGTCAGAGCCAATCTGTCAGCTGTCTCAGAACAGAATTTCCCCGTGGGGGAAAAGCCCAATATCTGGTCTTTGGGAAGTAAACGTGAAGATGCTCACCACTGGCTACTGAAATGTCCTACAACATGGAAGTAGAGAGGATGCCCAGCCATGCCAGTTCTAGAGAAGACAGAGCTTTGGAAGAGGCCAGGGGTCACAGCCAGGTCAAAAGAAGAGGCAAAGGGACTTCCCTGGTGGCCCAGTGGTAAGGGCTCCACACTTTCACTGCAGGGGGTACGGGTTTGATCCCCAAATCCGGCTAGCTGCAGAGCACAGCACAGCCAAAAAGGAAAATGGAAAAGAAAAAAAAAAAAAAAAAAACCACCTAGAAAATGCCAGAGTGTGCAGTATCTTTGTTAAGAATGTACAGCCACTCCCAAACACCTGTTTAAAATGTTTATTGACTATTTTGCCTTTCTGCCACGGAAATCACGCACGGTCACTTATTTACCTGCAGCCTCAGAGCACCCGTGAAAGTGACCACAATCTGCACATATGCAATCGAGCTATTAGGCCTGAAATGGACAGAATGGAGACAAATCAAGGAAGGAATAAGACAACTTATGTGTGCATGTGTCTTTAGAGAGTGTCCGGAACAAAAATAGAGAATTTCAGTGTTTTATTTAAAAATTATTTTTGGCTTACTTTTTTTTAACAACAGTTTGCATGATTATCTTAATTACTCTAACTATGGCTCTCAAGAGACTTGGGAATAGAAGAAAGAAAAGGTAGCAACCTATTTCTTACAAATAAAGATGTGTGAAATATCCTTTATTCTTTCTGAGAAAAAAAAAGATACTACCTAGAAAAACAAAATACTTAACCTCATTTGAACACTGAAGTTTGATCTTCCCCATTAGGGAATAGCTTATTTCCTTTGTAAGTCTTCCCAAGGCTTTCTTCTTCCAAACTTTGGCAGTTTTCTTGCACAGCCCCCAATTCCATGCCCCTCTGACTCTGCCTCTCCACCCCATTTGTCAGAAAAACCCTTAAGAGCTGCTTGGCAGACAAAAAAACAACAAGTCCTGAAACAGCTTTGCTTATGTCATCTGAATGGAATCATGTACGCAATGTGGATAAAACATAAAGCCAGCATAAGAAAGCTACCAGAGGGTACCAGAGGCATTTTCCTTTGAGGTAGTTCCAGTAAGTGATTCAGCAATTTATTCAGATCATGCTTCTGTTCTATGTCTGTGAGTCCATTTGCATTTCTCTGTACATACAATACACACTGTTATATGTAAAATACATAACCAACAAAGTCCTACTGTATAGCAGAGGGAACTGTCTCAATATTTTGTAATATTCCATAAGGGCAAAGAACAGGAAAACAAGTACTTGCATGTGTATGTGTACATTTATCTCTATATACACACCTACATACCTGGAAAGGCCTGGCGTGCTGCGATTCATGGGGTCGCAAAGAGTTGGACACGACTAAGCGACTGAACTGAACTGAACACGATATTGTAAATCAACTATATGTCAATTTAAAAATTTATTCTGTTATTTTCCAAGATATGTTTGGAATACTTTTGGGAGAGAACACCCCTAGAAGCAGGGTGGCAGAGACGCTGCTGTGCCCTTGCCAAATTCCGTTTACTTTTCCTTCTGGTCCCACAAGCAGTCAGTCTTTCCTAACGTCCCCTGCAGTTCCCTGGGGGTGCGACACTGAGCTCTGGCCGGTGACGTGTGGGCAGACGTGACGTGTGCCATCTCTGGGGCTGGTCCCCAAACCTCCTCCTTGCTCTCTCTTCTCTCACTGCTGGCTGGACACAGAAAAAACTCCGACAACCTAGGAGACAGCAGAGCCACGGCATGGCAGGAGCCTGGTCCTGGCCTGTTGATCTCATCGGACTGTGACAATAGTAAGAAATGAAATGGTAGCGTATTAAGGCACAGGCGTTTGGAATGTATGTGATAACTAAACTAACAGTTATTGATTACATGAAAATAATCAGTTCATGACTTTATATTTACACTTCCATTATTGATTTCCAAATTTTCCCTCCCCATGTTGACTAGACTTTCTTCTGAAATTATATTTTTAAAGCAATCTCTCCTAAAGGATGAAGAATAGCCACCTTCCTAAATAAACTAATATCCAGACAAAATCACAATTCAGAAAGATACATTCACCCTTACGTTCACAGCATCACTTTTCACAATAGTCAGAACCTGCAAGCAACCTAAATGTCCATCGACAGAGGAATGGATAAGAAGATATGGCCCATAGATACAATGGAATGTGGTCCACTGGAGAAGGGAATGGCAAACCACTTCAGTATTCTTGCCTTGAGAACCCCATGAACAGTATGAAAAGGCAAAATGATAGGATAATGAAAGAGAAACTCCCCAGGTCAGTAGGTGCCCAATATGCTACTGGAGATCGGTGGAGAAATAACTCCAGAAAGAATGAAGAGATGGAGCCAAAGCAAAAAGAATACCCAGCTGTGGATGTAACTGGTGATAGAAGCAAGGTCCGATGCTGTAAACAGCAATATTGCACAGGAACCTGGAATGTCAGGTCCATGAATCAAGGCAAATTGGAAGTGGTCAAACAAGAGATGGCAAGAGTGAATGTCGACATTCTAGGAATCAGTGAACTGAAATGGACTGGAATGGGTGAATTTAACTCAGATGACCATTATATCTACCACTGTGGGCAGGAATCCCTCAGAAGAAATGGAGTAGCCATCATGGTCAACAAAAGAGTCCGAAATGCAGTACTTGGATACAATCTCAAAAACGACAGAATGATCTCTGTTCATTTCCAAGACAAACCATTCAAGTAATGGTAGTAATCCAAGTCTACGCCCCAACCAGTAACGCTGAAGAAGCTGAAGTTGAACGGTTCTATGAAGACCTACAAAACCTTTTAGAACTAACACCCCAAAAAGATGTCCTTTTCATTATAGGGGACTGGAATGCAAAAGTAGGAAGTCAAGAAACACCTGGAGTAACAGGCAAATTTGGCCTTGGAATACAGAATGAAGCAGGGCAAAGACTAATAGAGTTTTGCCAAGAAAATGCACTGGTCATAACAAACACCCTCTTCCAACAACACAAGAGAAGATTCTATACATGGACATCACCGGATGGTCAACACTGAAATCAGATTGATTATATTTTTTGCAGCCAAAGATGGAGAAGCTCTATACAGTCAGCAAAAACAAGACCAGGAGCTGACTGTGGCTCAGACCATGAACTCCTTATTGCCAAATTCAGACTTAAATTGAAGAAAGTAGGGAAAACCACTAGACCATTCAGGTATGACCTAAATCAAATCCGTTATGATTATACAGTGGAAGTGAGAAATAGATTTAAGGGCCTAGATCTGATAGATAGAGTGCCTGATGAACTATGGAATGAGGTTCGTGACATTGTACAGGAGACAGGGATCAAGACCA
>NW_011494808.1:6280494-6349675 GCF_000754665.1 Bison bison bison
TGCAAAGAAATAGAAGAAAACAACAGAATGGGAAAGACTAGGGATCTCTTCAAGAAAATCAGAGATACCAAAAGAACATTTCATGCAAAGATGAGCTCGATAAAGGACAGAAACGGTATGGACCTATCAGAAGCAGAAGATATTAAGAAGAGGTGGCAAGAATACACAGAAGAACTGTACAAAAAAGATCTTCACGACCCAGATAATCACAGTGGTGTGATCACTGACCTAGAGCCAACATCCTGGAATGTGAAGTCAAATGGGCCTTAGAAAGCATCACTACGAATAAAGCTAGTGGAGGTGATGGAATTCCAGTGGAGCTATTTCAAATCCTGAAAGATGATGCTGTGAAAGTGCTGCACTCAATATGCCAGCAAATTTGGAAAACTCAGCAGTGGCCACAGGACTGGAAAAGGTCAGTTTTCATTCCAATCCCAAAGAAAGGCAATGCCAAAGAATGTTCAAACTACTGCACAATTGCACTCATCTCACACGCTAGTAAAGTAATGCTCAAAATTCTCCAAGCCAGGCTTCAGCAATATGTGAACCATGAACTTCCTGATGTTCAAGCTGGTTTTAGAAGCGGCAGAGGAACCAGAGATCAAATTGCCAACATCTGCTGGATCATGGAAAAAGCAAGAGAGTTCCAGAAAAACATCTATTTCTGCTTTATTGACTATGCCAAAGCCTTTGACTGTGTGGATCACAATAAACTGTGGAAAATTCTGAAAGAGATGGGAATACCAGACCACCTGATCTGCCTCTTGAGAAATTTGTATGCAGGTCAGGAAGCAACAGTTAGAACTGGACATGGAACAACAGACTGGTTCCAAATAGGAAAAGGAGTTCATCAAGGCTGTATATTGTCACCCTGCTTATTTAACTTCTATGCAGAGTACATCATGAGAAACGCTGGACTGGAAGAAACACAAGCTGGAATCAAGACTGCTGGGAGAAATATCAATAACCTCAGATATGCAGCTGACACCACCCTTATGGCAGAAAGTGAAGAGGAACTCAAAAGCCTCTTGATGAAAGTGAAAGTGGAGAGTGAGAAAGTTGGCTTAAAGCTCAACATTCAGAAAACGAAGATCATGGCATCTGGTCCCACCACTTCATAGGAAATAGATGGGGAAACAGTGGAAACAGTGTCAGACTTTATTTTTCTGGGCTCCAAAATCACTACAGATGGTGACTGCAGCCAGGAAATTAAAAGACGCTTACTCCTTGGAAGGAAAGTTATGACCAACCTAGATAGCATATTGAAAAGCAGAAACATTACTTTGCCAACAAAGGTCCGGCTAGTCAAGGCTATGGTTTTTCCTGTGGTCATGTATGGATGTGAGAGTTGGACTGTGAAGAAGGCTGAGTGCTGAAGAATTGCTGGTTTTGAACTGTGGTGTTGGAGAAGACTCTTGAGAGTCCCTTGGACTGCAAGGAGATCCTACCAGTCCATTCTGAAGGAGATCAGCCCTGGGTGTTCTTTGGAAGGAATGATGCTAAAGCTGAAACTCCAGTACTTTAGCCACCTCATGCGAAGAGTTGACTCATTGGAAAAGACTGATGCTGGGAGGGATTGGGGGCAGGAGGAGAAGGGGACGACAGAGGATGAGATGGCTGTATGGCATCACTGACTCGATGGACTTGAGTCTGAGTGAACTCCGGGAGTTGGTGATGGACAGGGAGGCCTGGCGTGCTGTGATTCAAGGGGTCGCGAAGAGTCAGACACGACTGAGTGACTGAACTGATCTGATCTGATCTCTGATCTGATGGGTACTTAGCCATATACAGAGTGAAAGAATGCCATCTGCAGCAAATGCACAGACTTGGAGATGATCATACTGAGTGAAGTAAGTCAGACAGAGAAGACAAGCACCACATGATATCACTTCTGTGTAGAATCTAAAATAGGACACAAATGAACCTGTCTATCAAACAGAAATAGAGTCGTGGTCATAGAGAACAGACTGGGGGTCACCAAGGGGGGCAGAGCTGGAGGGGTCAGGGACTGGGCGCTGGGGTCAGCAGGTGTCAGCTACTGGATGCAGAGTGGATACACAGCAAGGTCCTAGCATAGAGCACAGAGATCTGTATTCAGTATCCCACAAAAAAGCATAATGGAAGGATTACCAAAAAATGAATATATATACATATATATATATATGCATAACTGATTCACTGTGGTGTGCAGCAGAAATTAACACAACACTAAATTAACTATACTTCAATAAATAAACTAGGCAGTTACAACAAGAATCCAAAGACACTTTGATCATGAGTAGCACTGTTAGAGTAAGGTCTACATCTTCTCAAAGAAGCATCTTTGAAACCAGTAACACATTTTAATATATAACAGAGTTTATAAGGGATTCTGATATAGTAAGAATTGAGCCCTGGCATTGTTATAAAAGGATATTTTTAAACAATTGCCATTTTAATAATCACATCATTCTAATTATGAAGCATGACTTGGTTTTACATATAATACAAAGTGGTGGTGTGATCTCCCAGGTGAAGTTATGGTAGCCCACTCCTCAGGACAGAGTTAGGAGAAGGGAAGTTTGTACGAAAATATAGCAGTATTATCTTGCTAGTTTGGCTGGTAATGCATGAACTGTAACGTTTCTTAGCTGTTTATCTGTTTGGGGAGGAAACTGTATATTTAAATATCACATGATGGGGGAAAATCCCATCATGTGATACTAAATCCTGCTAAAAAAATTGTTAAAATTGTTAAATTCTTTTGAAATAAAAAAATCCACATTTTGGAAAATTTTTAATTCAGAATGTGTCTAATTATAGATATTGTAAATCAATGAGAATCTGCGGCCTCAGCTCCAGCATGTGTAATTAAAACCGGAAGGTTCACTGCTTTATGAATTCACACCTTGAAAACAAACAGGTGAGTCTTAATCCAGGAAACAAATGATGAAAAAGCTAATGTATTGGGTTGGCCTAAGTGTTCACGTGGCTTCTTCTGTAGGATGGCCCTAGTAGCGCTTAGTCATCTATTAGCTTCATTTGAAATGGCTTTGTTAGATTATACTGTGACAGCTGTCATATCAGCATGCATTAAAAAAAAAACAACATCAAATTTGGTGAAGTTTTGGGTAGCCATTTTGATATTGAAGACGAAAGAAAAAAGCAACCTTTCTGGCATATTATGCTTTATTATTTTAAGAAAGGTAAAAATGCAACTGAAATGCCAAAAAAGATTAGTGCAGTGTATGGAGAAGGTGCTGAGGCTGATCAACATGTCAAAACTGGTTTGCGACGTTTCGTGCTGGAGGTATCTTGCTGGATGATGCTCCATGGTCAGGTAGACCAGCTAAGGTTGACAGTGATCAAATCAAGGTATTGAGACCAATCAGTATTATACCATGTGGGAGATAGCTGACATATTCAAAATATCCAAATTAAGCTTTGAAAGTCATTTGCACCACCTTGGTTATGTTCATTGTTTTGTTGTTTGGATGTCTCATAAGTTAAGCAAAAGAAACCTTCTTGACCTATTTCTGCATGTGATTCTTTACTTAAACACAATGAAAATGTTCCATTTTAAAAACAAATTGTGATGGGAGATGAAGAATGGAGACTGTGCAATAATATGGGATGGAAGAGGTCATGGGGCAAGTGGAATGAACTTCCAACAGCCACACCATGGGCTGGTCTTCATCCAAAGAAGGGGACATTGTATATGTGGTGAGATTGGAAGGGAGTCCTCTGTTATGAGCTCCTTCCAGAAAGCCAAATGATTAATTCCAGCAAGTACAACTCCCAGTTAGGCTAACCCAAAGTAGTCAGGCAGTCAGTTCAGCCTCTCAGTCATGTCCAAAGTTTGTGACCCCATGGACTGCAGCACACCGGGCTTCCCTGTCCATCACTAATGCCTGAGCTTGCTCAAACACATGTTCATCAAGTTGGTAATGCCATCCAGTCATCCCATCCTCTGTTGTTCCCTTCTCCTCCCACCTTCAATCTTCCCAGCATCAGGGTCTTTTCAAATGAGTCAGTTCTTCACATCAGGTGGCCAAGGGGTTGAAGCTTCAGCTTCAGCATCAGTCCTTCCAATGAATATTCAGGACTGATCTTTAGGATGGACTGGTTTGATCTCCTTGCAGTCCAAGGCATTCTCAAGAGTTTTTTCCAATACCACAGTTCAAAAGCATCAATTCTTCAGCATTCAGCTTTCTTTATGGTCCAGCTCTCACATCCATACATGACTACTGGAAAAACCATGGCTTTGACTAGAAGGACCTTTGTCGGTAAAGTAATGTCTCTGCTTTTTAATATGCTGTCTAGGTTTGTCATAGCTTTTCTTCCAAGGAGCGTCTTTTAATTCATGGCTGCAGTCACCATCTGCAGTGATTTTGGAGTCCAAGGAAATAAAATCTGTCACTGTTTACATTGTTTCCCATGAAAATATTCGCCATGAAGTGATGGGACTGGATGCCATGATCTTCCTTTTTTGAATGTTGGGTTTTAAGCCAGCTTTTTCACTCTCCTCTTTCACTTTGATCAAAACACATGTATACCTGTGGCAGATTCATTTTGATATTTGGCAAAACTAATACAATTATGTAACGTTTAAAAATAAAATAAAACTAAAAAAAAAAAAGGCTCTTTAGTTCCTCTTTGCTTTCTACCATAAGGGTGTTAAATCATAAATCCATTAGGATTAGACAGTAGAAGTGACAAATAGATCCAAGGGATTAGATCTGATAGACAGAGTGCCTGAGGAACTATGGACAGAGTTTTATAACACTGATGCAGGAGGTTGTGATCAAAACCATCCCCAAGAAAAAGAAATGCAAAAAGGCAAAGCGGTTGTCTGAGGTCTGACAAACAGCTCAGAAAAGAAGAGAAACAAAAGGCAAAGGGAAAAAGGAAAGATACACCCATCTGAATGCAGAATTCCAAAGAATAGCAAGGAGAGATATGAAAGACTTCCTCAGTGATCAGGCAAAGAAATAGAGGAAAACAACTGAATGGGCAAGACTGGAGATCTCTTCAAGAAAATTAGAGATACCAAGGGAGCAATCCATGCAAAGATGGGCACAATAAAGGACAGAAACGGTGTGGACCTAACAGAAGCAGAAGCTATTAAGAAGAGGTGGCAGGAATACACAGAAGAACTGTACAAAAAAGATCTTCATGACCCAGATAACCACGATGCTGTGATCATTTACCTAGAGCCATACATCCTGGAATGAGAAGCCAAATGGGCCTTAGGAAGCATCACTATGAACAAATTTAGTGGAGGTGATGGGATTCCAGCTGAGTTATTTCAAATGCTAAAAGATGATGCTGTGGAAGTGGTGCACTCAATATGCCAGTAAATTTGGAAAACTCAGTAGCGGCCACAGGACTGGAAAAGGTCCATTTTCATTCCAATCCCAAAGAAAGGCAATGCCAAAGAATGTTCAAACTACTGTGCAATTGTACTCATCTCTCATGCTAGCAATGTAATGCTCAAAATTCTCCAAGCAAGGCTCCAACAGTATGTGAATTGAGAACTTCCAGATCTTCAAGCTCCATTTAGAAAAGGCAGAGGAACCAGAGATCAAATTGCCAACACCCGTCGGATCATAGAAAAAGCAAGAGAATTCTAGAAAACCATCTACTTCTGCTTTATTGACTATGCCAAAGCCTTTGACTGTGTGGATCACAACAAACTGTGGGAAATTCTTAAAGAGATGGGAATACCAGACTAATTTACCTGCCTCCTGAGAAATCTGAATGTAGGTCAAGAAGCAATAGTTAGAACTGGACGGTTTGAAATTGGGAAAGGATTACGTCCAGGCTATATGTTGTCACTTTGTTTAACTTTTATGCAGAGTACATCATCAGAAACACTGGGCTGGATGGAGCACAAGCTGGGATCAAGACTGCTGGGAGAAGTAGCAATAACCTCAGATATGCTGATGATACCACCCTTATGGCAGAAAGTGAAGAGGATCTAAAGAGCCTCTTGATGAAGGTGAGAGAGGAGAGGGATAAAGGCGAAAGCAGTATTCACTGTAAAGCATCCAGAAATAGTCAGCAAAAAGCACACACGCTTCATGAGGATAATACAAGATTGCATATTTCTTTAACGACCAGGCAAAAACTGTTAGTGTTCGGTTGGGAAGTTCTGATTCACCCACTATATCCCCAGATATTGCACCTTCGGATGTCCATTTATTTTGGCCTTTATAAATTTATCTCAATGGAAAAAATTTCAATTTCCTGGAAGACAGTAAAAGGCACCTGGAACAGCTATTTGCTCAAAAAGATAAAAAGTTTTGGGAAGATGGAATTATGAAGCTTTTGAAAAAATGGCAGAAGGTAGTGGGACAAAATGGTGATGCATCGTTCAATAAAGTTCTTGGTGAAAGCGAAAAATGTGTCTTTTTATTTTTACTGAATAAACTGAAGGAGCTCTTTGGCCAATCCATTAAAAAGCAAAGAGTGAAGTCTGAATGTCACAGACTCTCAGTTTCCTGATTTACAGCATGGGGACAATAACCAGACTTAATTCACAAATCTGTGACAAGGAATAAATGAGTCGATGTATGTAAAGTTCTTAAAACTGTGTCACCTAGGAAGCATTAATTATTCTTAACACTGTTGAGACCATGAAAGTGCCTGATAGCTTTGAGCATATTCGATCAATTGATTAAGCCAGAACAGAACACCACCTACTGTTTCCTCGTACTTATTTTTAGCAAATCATCTTTTCTTCTATGCTGTTTATCCATCTATCTAAGCGTATCAGATGTATGTTTAAATACATAAATATACATTCTTTTTTAAAAGTTAAATTTCTTAAAAGTCAATTTAGGAAATTTCTTAGGGAAATGACAGATGTATGAAAACGGTCCTTATTTCCTACTCACTGATTTTACAAGCTCCTGCCGCAGTCTATAGACAGGCTGGCTCCAGCTTTTCTGTGGCCCAGCCAGCCAGGGCTTAAGCTGGAAGGCCTGCCACATTCTTAACTATTGTGTCAGTCCAGCAATCTGTGAGAGACAGCACCTCCCTTACCCCTGTTCTCGTTAAGACTCATCCTGTTTTTCTATCGCTTAAACTCTATTTTCAGGAGCAAAAAAAAAAAAGTCAGCTTAAAAATTCCTCTGGGCCAAAACACAGCCTTGGGCATCTTATGCTAAAAGGGACTGGCAAAATCTGGCCGAGGCAGTTTTTGAATCTGTTGGAGGGATGAGAGCATCTCCATTTAGATTGTGTGCGTTTTTGTAACTGTTTAATTCTCTCTTTGTGGACAAGCACTTAAAAATCAAAATGAAAAATTAATGAAAACTCCAAATGCCTTTTTTTTCCCAGTTGGTGCAAGAATCTGTGTAATTGGAGGGAGTCACTTAAAACGAAGGAAAATGAACAGTGAGAAAGCTCTCACTGGTGATGTGAGTGAACGGCTTCATCTCCATGACATTTTACTGCATCCACTCAAACAGACGGGATTCCAGGGCTAACTGGCCTCCGTTGAGATGAATGAGATTCCTCGACTATTAGCACATTGGCATAGAAATGGGCCAGATTCAGTTGCAGAGGCATTCTTACAGGAACAAAGAACATCACAAAGCTATCCTGTCTCCAGCGCCCATCAATACAGATCCATTTGTTACAGAATCCCATTCATTCAAGCTCAGGCTACATTCAATATCATATGACACTCTTCTTTGGGCGCTGCATGGAAATCCCGAGGATCTGATCAGCTATTAACCACTACTGATGCTGATGTGGCGGGTTTGGCTACAGAAGACCAAACAGCAGTCTCACAAGTGGTGATATGAGTCAGAAAAAAAAGAAGCACCAGGCGAAAATCAAACACGCAGAGAAAAAGCCGATTCATGGATAAGCAAATGCACTAAGGCCTCCTGGGTTGGCAAAGGTCACCCAAGACATTGAAATTCAATGAAGGGGGTTTTAAGTTAAGGAAAACAGGCAAGCACCAGGGAACCGGCATGTAAAAAGGCTGGGGACCCAGGCCCTCTTTCCTATAGAAAGGAGCCAGCATGGGGCATGCCTTGCAGATGGACTGGGCTAGCACACAGCCTGCAGAGCACATCTGGCACACAGGTGTATGGCCTGGGATCCTTCAGCCAGACATCAACGGTCCTGTGCGGAGAGCCCTCCTGCTATTTGGGGTGGAAAGCGAGAGAAAATTATAGCCGAAATATGCTTATGTTTTCCAAGAAAAAAAAAGTGTATGGGTTCTTGCCAAAACAGTCTTCCTCTAGCAGATTATATTTTTAATCCACCTACTTAATTAACTAGCTCCTTGGCGGGTCAAATGATGTTAGTGAGTTAGAGTAATATTGCCACTGGAGCGGCCATTTAATTCTGGCAACTCTAAAGCAAATTATTCCATAAATGGAGAGTTTATTCAATTGTGTTCAGTTCCAATTCAATTCTGAGCCCCTTCTATGACCAAAGCACTGAGCTGGACCCGTTGGGGAACAGAGGGAGGGAGGGACCATCCCTGCCCACAATCTGACAAGGGAATGGTGACTGCTAAGTGAATTATATCAATATGATGCAAATCAAGTGCATGCGTGGGGGCGGTGGGAGTGGAAGGGAAGAAGCCCGTCAAAGGAGGGAGGGGCTGCCCCACGTGTGGGAAAGCCGAGAAGATTCGATGGAGTGGAGACTGTGGAAGGTGAACACTGAAAGACACAAGAAGGAATTCAGCAGATAGAGATGCGGAGAGTAGAGATAGTGTAGATAGGATATAAAATGTATTTTGTAGAAAGAATCCAGTGATAAAAATCTAAACTAGAAGATGGCAGTTAGAATGGGTAGAAGGGTAGTGAATGCAAGAACGATATAATTTAACAAGTGACTGGAAGACTTGGGCAATTTCATGAATGATTGGGCTTCCTAGGTGGTGCTAGTGGTAAGAACCCACCTGCCAATGCAGAAGACCTAAGAGATGCGTGTTTGATCCCTGGGTCAGGAAGATCCCCTGGAAGAGGGCAAGGCAACCCACTCCAGTATCCTTGCCTGGAGAAGCCCATGGACAGAGAAGCCTGGAGGTTACAGGGCATAGGATTGCCAAGAGGTGGACACCACTAGAGAGACAGCACGCATGCACGCACGTGAATGATTGCTGTGTGATGGGTTTTACGCTGGGGTGCTAGGATATGAAAAGGCACACTCAGGCCACACATATTCCCAAAGCGGATCACAGCCTAGAGGGGACTATCACAACCCACTGGAGTCTGTGTCGTCCTCCAACAGAGGCATGTGCCTCATGTCATGGGAACACGGAGGAGGGCACCCAAAGCACCGCAGGGCTGGCGGGGGAAGGGCTACAGCTGAGCTGGAGCAGGCCCCTGCACAGAATAGGGGACTGCAGCGTGTCAGCCAGAGCATCGTGTCATCCGGTCAGATGGGCCTGAAAAGGAGGGAACTCGATGGAGGCCCTGGACACATCGCTATGGAGACTGGACGCTTCTCCCAAGGCAAATGGCCAGCGAGCCTTCAGTAGGTTTGAAGAAGGGGAGAGACATCAGTGTCAAAGACTGAAGGCTGGACAACTGGACAAGAGACGATGGCCATGGTCACCCTGAGACATGGTCCATGGCCGTGGGAAACCCAAAGGCTATTAATGCAGCAGAACGGATAGAATAAGACCTGGCTTGGACACAGGGCATTAAAGACAGTAAAGAATCAAGGTCAACTCCAGAATTCTGGTTTCAGAAATGAAGGGGCTGATGGTGCCCTTCATCAAGATGGGGACAGAGCAGGAGCAACAGGTTTCAAGGAGGAGGGACGCAGCTTTGGGTGAGTTAATCCAAAGTAGCACATACCAGGTGAGATGTTCGTGAGATGTTTAAACAAGTCAAATGCCATAGAAAATGGAGTAAAATAAGGTATCTCTAATTGTGCACCCCAACATGGCTGGCCCCTTAAAAATCAGTATGAGCATAGAACAGAGTAATTTAGAACGAATGTAATCAAAGGGAAAGGTATACAGAGATAAACCGGCCAATGCAAAAGGCTTTCCTGTAGTGTGGCTTCTCTACATTCTCTTAGCCCTTTAGAGACACAGTCCTGGGAAGGCTCACTGAACATCGCAGGTTCTGAGCTCTGATTTGCTGAGCTCTCTGATTGTAAGACCTTAGTGAGTAACTGCGATGGACAGCGTACAATACTGGGAAAGATAAGGGGTCTCAAGGCAGACACAGACTTGTGCCTAACGCCCCAGACGTGATCCACGCGGTCGATGTGACACAGATGCAAGTAACCAGAATGCACGATGGAACCTGCCTGGTGATGAGCAGAGTGCCGTGGCGGTTTAGAGCAAGGTGGGCATGAGAAAGGTCAAAATGAACAATGCGTGACAATGCTGAGCTGGTCCTATTCGATTTTTGGTATGTTTTTTTCCATTGTGGAGTTTTTGCATTAATTTTGATTTTTTTTAAAGATAAATTCTGCATTAAAAGTATCAGTTTGGTTGCTGAGTTTTCCGGTGCCCCCTTAGACTGTGTGCCTGAGGGGAGCACCCTTCTTGCCCCATTTCAACACTGAGTCACAAATTATCCGTAATTCAGACAAAGGATACAAACAGCCAGGAGTCATCAAGGCCAAATCATGACTTCCCCTTCCTAAAATAACTCCAGTTTTGAATTATTTTTCATCCCTTTCATGAATAGAGCTGCCTCCTCAAAACATTTCAACCAACAGCTATAAGGAGGGCTTTCCTTTTGGGCAAATCCTCCATGGCGAATCACCAGGAGAAAGATGATATTAGTAAGTAACCGAGACTTCACATTTTGCTTCTTCTAAGGGTCATTTCCAATTTAACATAAGTACATATTTTGATTTCCCTCAAAACTATTTCTTCCCTCCAACCGCTAACAGATCTTTGCATTTCAGAACCCAACAAAAATATTCTGAATAAACAAAGAAACTTGGAGTATGCTGACTCCCCCATGGGACCCAGCTCCCTGGGGAGAGGGATGCTTCCCACAGGTGCTCTGCTCTCTCTGCAGTGCTCAGGTCTGGGTGGTCAGGCCGTAGCTGGTACTTAACACATGCTCACCAAAGGTTCTTAACAAGTACACTTATCAAAGCAAGTTATTTAATAGAAGATATTCACATTGTTTAATTACAGCCATATATGTATTCTCATTACTGTTTTATATCAGCCTGATGCCCAGAGAAATTAAAGGCATGACTTTTCAACCTTAACCATATTGAATTGTCACCTTCTGACCAGTTAGAACTATGCATGGAACAATAGACTGGTTCCAAATAGGAAAAGGAGTACGTCAAGGCTGTATATTGTCACCCTGCTTATTTCACTTATATGCAGAGTACATCATGAGAAACTCTGGACTGGAAGAAGCACAAGCTGGAATCAAGATTGCCGGGAGAAATATCAATAACCTCAGATATGCAGATGACACCACCCTTATGGCAGAAAGTGAAGAGGAACTCAAAAGCCTCTTGATGAAAGTGAAAGTGGAGAGTGAGAAAGTTGGCTTAAAGCTCAACATTCAGAAAACGAAGATCATGGCATCTGGTCCCATCACTTCATGGGATATAGATGGGGAAACAGTGGAAACAGTGACAGACTTTATTTTGGGGGGCTCCAAAATCACTGCAGATGGTGATTGCAACCATGAAATTAAAAGACGCTTACTCCTGGGAAGGAAAGTTATGACCAACCTAGATAGCATATTGAAAATAGAGACATTACTTTGCCAACAAAGGTCCGGCTAGTCAAGGCTATGGTTTTTCCAGTGGTCATGTATGGATGTGAGTTGGACTGTGAAGAAAGCTGAGTGCCGAAGAATTGATGCTTTTGAACTGTGGTGTTGGAGAAGACTCTTGCAAGTCCCTTGGACTGCAAGGAGATCCAACCAGTCCATCCTGAAGGAGATCAGTCCTGAGTGTTTATTGGAAGGAATGATGCTGAAGCTGAAACTCCAATATTTTGGCCACCTCATGAGAAGAGTTGACTCATTGGAAAAGACCCTGATGCTGGGAGGGATTGGGGGCAGGAGGAAAAGGGGACAACAGAGGATGAGATGGCTGGATGGCATCACCGACTTGATAGACGTGAGTTTGGGTGAACTCTGGGAGTTGGTGATGGACAGGGAGGCCTGGCGTGCTGCGATTCATGGGGTTCATGAGCAAAGAGTTGGACATGACTGAGTGACACTTAACTGACCAGTCCTTTGGTGAAAGCAGAAGTTGTACAAATGGATTTGAATTCAGGTTACTTTATACTCAGTGAAGAACTCATCTCTGTGTGCTCTTAGTAGGGACTGAAATTTAGAGCCACATTTTGGAGGACAGACTGGGATATTTCTTTTTTGAACTGATATCTTTTTCTTTATTGGCGTACAGTTGATTTTCAGTGTTTGGTTGGTTTCAGGTGTACAATGAAGTGATTCGGTTATGGCTATACATATATAAGTGTGTGTGTGTACGCATATTCTTTTTCAGATTCTTTTCCCTTACAGGTTATTACAAAATATTGAGCATAGCTCCCTCTGCTATAAAATAGATCTTTGTTGATTATCTATTTTATATATAGTAGTGTGTTTATGTTAGTCCTGGTGTTCGTGGTATTTTGAGGACAAACCTGATTTGGAAACGCCTCGTTAAGAGCCTGGGAACGAGGTGCACAAAGCAAGCCCCTCTCTGTGCCTCTGTGTGTGCAGAATTGCTGAGCACACTTCCTGGCGAAGGGTAACTCAGGATACCTCTCCTCTACTGAATACTCCCATACGTGACCCCCCATGTCTGTCATTTGGATGGTCTGGATTATGAGTGCAGGAATGGAGAATTCCCTGAAAGCAGGAATGATGGCACCCATTCATAGATTAAAAACCCTTCTGTGCTTTTCCCCTGGGGAACGTCAATTCTCCTTTTGCCTCAGATGGTTTGCCCCTGTATTTAAAAAGGCTTTAAGATATACTTGGGAAGTGCCATCAAGCTAGTGAACCTATCTGACCTTGTTCGGTTTATGAATTCTTATGAGCACATAGGTCAAAGTGTTACTGCCCTAAGTAACATTTTAAATGATTTTTAATGTACTCTCATAAAAAGTTAGCTGCTAAGACACAAATCTGTGGACTCCATAATATAAGAACTATGTAGAGCCTTTGAATATTACAACTAGTTATAATGTACTAGACGCGTTGGTATTACTGTGTGTGCAAGTGTGTCTGTGAGCACACATATTATATATTATACACACAGGTACCAAATGAAAAATACATGTAGAGTTTCAGGAAACAGCATATTTGTTTCCTTCCCTAGGTGTAGTAGTTAGTTCTAATAAACTATAGTTTACTTCTTCTCACTTTTACTTCCATTTAAAGAGAAAGCCAATAATTATTTTCCCCTCTGTTCTTTTATCTTCGCAACAGAGTAAAACATCTCTGGACATAAGAGGAACAAAAGGTACCAATTTCTAACCTGCTTCATAGCATAACAGTTTGGACTGGGTCTAGTGCAGAAAAGGGTAAGATCTTTAACTAAATTATCCTAAAGTAAAAAGTCTTTCGCACATAAATATGTTAATCAGGTTTAGTGCAGAGAAGGGTGAGATCTTTAACTGAATTATCCTAAAGTAAAAAAGCATGTGAGTTGAAAGCACGGCGGTTTAAAATCAGAGGGAAAACCAACTCTATAGATATCCACACATCTAGAGAGTATTTAAACTATTTCACTTTATAAAATTCAGTGGGGAATGTGATTTCTGGTGTTCTGGCTTATAGAATCACTTGGGAATGAATAATTCATAGGCTTTTTACCAAGTCTCAAGTGTAAATCAGTCAAATATAGCAACATGATATTCGTGCTGAATTTCTAAGTACTTAAAAACATTTAGATGGAAACTTCTTTTCAAGAGAGCGGGAGGAAGAATGTCACTTTCCCTCTGCTCGTGGGGCTCAGGCATATTCGCGTTACGTCTTCTGAAAAATCTATACAAAGCGATTTAAGGCAACACTAAACCAGTTAGGTTGCAGAAGTGAAGAAAAGGGAAGCAACAGAAAACTTTCTCACTGTTATGTTCTCTCTATTAACATACTGATGTGAAACTAAACAGAAAAAGCAATCTAATAACAAACATTCCTTTGAGACAGGCTCAGGGAGCAAAAGGACATCCACTTATTGTTCCGCCCATCCGATTGGTCCATATATGGAAATAAAGGTACAATAGACGGAAACAGGAAACAGACTGGCACATCTGTAGTATCTTATTAGCTGTTAATGGATATCTGAGAAGAACACGCATATAATGCTGAATCGTCCGGACCAATCTCCGAAGCAATTACTCTTAATTAGCGTGTTCTGTTTATAGATTCAACTTAGTGTACCCTTATGTATCAAAGAGATGAGAGCAGCTGCACAAAAAGAAACGAGGCTCTTAAAGGAAAAGTGTTCCAAGATGTTGGGAGATTTCTTTTTGGTGACATGAAACCATTTCTTTCCATTCTCTCCCTGGCAGAAGGGGGTTTTCTCCTCTGTGAATGATTAAAGGTTCAGGATGGGGATCATGTGTATACCTGCGGCAGATTCATGTTGATATATGGCAAAACCAATACAATATTGTAAAGTTGAAAATAAAAAAAAATAAATAAAAGGTAGGAAAGAAACTTCCAAAGCTATTCTTGTCATTTCCTTAGGAAAATGTAAAGAAAACTGGTCAGAACAAAATAACTGTGCAGGACAAAAATGCTCCCTGAAGCTGTAACTTTAAACACTTCCAGGGGCTCCATCCGTCCTCCCCTGGCCAACCCCATGAGCGCTTCAGAGCAGTGGCACCTGCATTTGCTGTCTGCCAAATTGGAAGCAGTGGGGCGAACTCGGTGATGTGACCAGCTGTATCGCCATAAAAGAGAAAACACAAAATGGTCTTTCCAGGCCCATCTAGTCAAAAGAGATCTGAATATATTCACCGAGCTTCTGAGCCAATCACCCTCTCTCTGTAAATGCAAAGATCTTGTATAGATCAGTCACCTACCCAAAACATACCATTTACTGGACTTTACAAAAAAAAAAAAAAAGAAATTCCTCTGGGGTAGTGGATGTTAAATTCACACAATCCGATGCCCACGTCAACAGTTCTCCGGATATCTTTCTCAGAGCCACCACGGGGGTACTGCCTCTGTTGTGACTGGAAGGCTTGGCTCTTTAAGCACTGCTGATTATCTCTGCAACATACTGTTCTGCTCTCTTGAAAGTCAGAGAAGTTCTCTCCTGTCTTATGGAGCTCTGTTTTGAAAGATCATTTTGAATGCACACTTGGTACACTCATGTTTAACCTGTGACCGTTCTCTCAAATGACTGTGCTCTGTGCAGACATAACAAAACTGGGCTGGATTTCTTCAGAGGGGCAAGAAGGGACTTCTTACTTGTCTGGGATTTACCACCGTTCACGATAGGCATGACTTCTGTGCATCTGCCTTTCTGAGTGCCTAGGAGTTTGCATATAAGCCCCTCCCTACATAAGGCAAGAAAAACGGAAGAATGGCCATTCTCACTGTTTCCATGCCCAAAGCACAGGGCGAACGGAGCCCTCCCCCAGGGCTCCACTGGAACGCAGTGCTGCAAACAAGGGCTGTTCTCCCCAGGGAGGGGGGTCCTTTGCTTCCAGAAATCTGCTCCAGACACGCTCTTCTGTCTGTTGGTTGAATCAGCCCCTGTTTTATTGTGCCATGCATTAGATTTTTCAGGTTTAAAGTTTAAGATTCTTGGCAAAGAATCTGTTCTGATGTTCATGAATATAGGTAATGTTATTAAAATTTCATTAACTTAAAAAAAAGCATTCTTCTTAATGTATCTTGCTGTTGTTGTTCAGTTGCTAAGTTATATCCAACTCTTTGCAACCCCATGGGCTGCAGTGCACCAGGCTTTCCTGTCCTTCACGATCTTGCGGATTTTGCTCAAACTCATGACCATTGAGCTGGTGATGCTATCCAACCATCTCATCCTCTGTCATCCCCTTCTCCCCCTGTCAACTATACTTCAATGTAAAAAATACAGACAATTTTGTGTATCTCTCTATATTTTTAAAATTGCAGTATAGTTGATTTACAATGCTGTGTTAGTTTCAGGTGTACAGCAATGTGATTCAGATATATATTTATATTTGAAATTAAAAAATTCTTAAAAAAATTCTTCTCCATTTATTAGTGTGTATCTATTAATCCCAAACTCCTAATTTATCCCGCCCACCTTCCCCTTTGGTACCATATCTGTTTTCTATGTCTGTGAATCTGTTTCTGTTTCATAACTAAGTTCTTTTGTATCATTTGTTTAGATAGCACATGTAAGTGACATCATATGATATTTGTCTTGCTCTGTTTTACTTCACTTAAAGTGATAATCTCTAGGTCCATCCATGTTGCTTCAAATAACAATACTGCAGTCTTTTTATGGCTGAGTAATATTCCATTATCTATTTATCTATCTGTCTATATACATATGCTGCTGCCGCTAAGTCGCTTCAGTCATGTCCGACTCTGTGCGACCCCATAGACGGCAGCCCACCAGGCTCCCCCGTCTCTGGGATTCTCCAGGCAAGAACACTGGAGTGGGTTGCCATTTCCTTCTCCAATGCATGAAAGTGAAAAGTGAAAGTGAAGTCGCTCAGTCGTGTCCGACTCCTAGCGACCCCATGGACTGCAGCCCACCAGGCTCCTCCGCCCATGGGATTTTCCAGGCAAGAGCACTGGAGTGGGGTGCCATTGCCTTCTCCGATTCTCTATGCTACATCTTCTTTATCCAGTCACCTGTTGATGGACATTTAAGTTACTTCTATGTCTTGGATACTATAAACAGTGCTTTTGGGTGTATACATTTTTTCAAATTAGAGCTTTTGTTTTTTCCAGATATATACCCAGGGATTGCTGGGTCATATGGCAACTCTATCTTCAGTCTGTTAAGAAACCTCTGTACCATTTTCCATAGTGCAGCAATGGTTTTGACCTTATCTTTTGAGGTGTATGACAGAGTCATAGGCAAGGAGTGACCTACACAAACGGAGGCTTTCTTCACTGGAAGGAGAGAGACATGTCTCATGGTACATGCATTCATTCATATGCAGTAAAACTGCATGGTCTGTGGATGTGGGGCAAGTGGGACATGGAGACGATCCACTGAAATACCAGATGGCGATTGCCTCCTCCCTGTCTGAGCTTGCGCTCCAGCAGCAGCATGAAAGGGGCCCTGATATGAGGGTCTTCAGTCGGCCTCTCCCCCACGTAGTTCTCATGCTGTGCACACCACCGACTTAAGCAGGAAACCGAAATGACCCGGAGAAGTTACTTGTCCATAGTCACACTTTCTGATAAAACTGTGATGGGCATGTGTGCTGTTCAGTATTACTGTCTGGGTCATACATCCACATACATGTGTTACTGCATGGGACTGTAGATACCACGTGGACAGTCCTCCGTATGGGTTTTGATGTTCTAGGTTACTTCTGACAGTACTCATATGTCAGTATAGGCATTTGTCATGGACTTGAGAATCTATTTCCAATGGAAGATTCAACATAAGGCCACAATTTACAATTCTTAAAGACTAAACCATCCTTTCCGCACTCCTGTCTCCCTCCTCCTTTCCAAATGTCAATGGATGCTAATTCATTTTTCTTTCCCACTTAGGGTGAAGTTCAGAGAGAGGCACTGGGATGTCCATGTAACTAGGTGGTTTTCAGTCCATTTCCATAGCATATCAAAATAAAACTAATTCTTTATTCCTATCTTGTGTCTTTCTACTGCTCCGCAGTTGTGAAGACAGCCCAGACACAGGGAGAAATGTTTAAAGCAAGTGAGATGATGGACATAAAATGCAAAAGGAAACAGCTCCCAGGCCCTTACATTCAGAGGCCGAGCTGTGCAGGGGGAGACATCCAAGCTGTGGCTTTCCAAGGGGAAGGGGATGTTCAGCAACTATTCACCAGGTTAAAGGATCTGTGTTGGCATTCCTTCATGCAGTAACTTAACCCTTTCAGTAACCCTGAGAGCCAGGGAATTGTTATCCATACTTCACACAAGAGGAAACCAGGAGACAGAGACAATTAGGTAATACACTCAAGTCCGCAAAGGTGGAAAGTTTTTAAACTGGGTGTGATTTCGCATGTCCCACTGTACCAGCTACTTCATTAAAGAAGAGCCATAGTTACTGGATAGGACGTAGTAATCATCCGGTAACAATAGGAATGGTCTTTGTAAGTCAAACTAAAAGAAGATCCAGAAAAATTAGGAGCTCAGAACATAAGAACAGATGAATATGGGTATGTTGAATTACAAGGGTAAAAACTAAATGGAGGCTTGGGGAGTTTATATGAAAGACCTAATAAATATTAGTGGTTAAAGCATTATCAGGATGTTTCAAAAATTATCAGGAGTAAGACAGTCGTGTTATATTGAGTAAATACGTATGGGTGATACAACAAGAGAAAAAGGCCCAGAACCGAGAGCTATGAGGTCTTGGAAGAGCCATCTCTCCCCACCCAGTCTCACTGGTTCAGTGTGGTCTCCTGACTCCATGATTTTGGAACACATCAAGGTTACCATTTGTAAAAGCATTTAAAAACTATTTTCATAAAGTAGCTGCCACATGAGTTGACAATTACATTTTCTTTTAAAACTTCTGCCCATGATTAGTGGAAGGAGTCCTATCTCTGACTAGTGGATAGAACAGCGTGTGCTTTTAAAACTTGTCAGAAAAGGGCCTTCCTGGCTGGCTGGCTCATTCATAAGGCTTACATCACTCTGTTAGGGCATTAGTGTCTCTGAACCATCACCTCCTCTGTTACAGAGAGAAGTGTAACTTACATACCGTAGTTAGGAATTCTTCTGCTTGCATGTAACAGAACTGCTGAGTGGTTGAGCAGTAAAAGTATTTGAGTGTATCACTAAACCAGCAAGCCAGAAAAGGAGTGCGGTTTAAAGGAACCAACAAGGAACTCTGTTCTCCTGATCTTCTTTCTACCTCCATTAGCATGTTGGCTTTCTGCCTCCTGGTAACAGATGTGCTCCACAGTTAGGGCAGGAAGAAGGGCAAGAGGCTCTGAAGGGGTACATGTACCTCTTGCCAGGACAAATGCTCAGATCTCAACGGCTAGAGCCGTCCATGACCAGCTCATGCTGTAGGGTCAGGTAGGAAAGTGAGCAGCTTTCCTAGCTTCTTTAGTGAAGTCAATAGCGGAGAAATCAGTAGGGTTGACACGGCTCTTGGCAGCACCTGCCTCACTATGTACTGACTGGGAAAAAGGATTTTGACCCAGAAGTAACTCCTTTGTCAGTGACTACCCCAGAAGTGGACTTCCCTGGTGGCTCAGATGGTAAAGCGTCTGTCTACAATGCGGGAGACCTGCGTTTGATCCCTGGGTTGGGAAGATCCCTTGGAGAAGGAAATGGCAATCCACTCCAGTACTATTGCCTGGAAAATCCCATGGACAGAGGAGCCTGGTAGGCTACAGTCCTTAAGGTTGTAAAGAGTCAGACACGACTGAGTGACTTCACATTCACATTCACCCCAGAAATGTGGCCACGGCCCATTAGAACAACAGGCTGCCCTGCATCGCATCTCCTGGTCTAGGTTCTGAGAAGAAGCTGAAGATCAAGCATTACTTAATAGAAGAAAAGAAAAGGGAGGGTGAGTTTCCTAAAGTCACCTAAAGATGAGAATCTCTTGGAGTACTTGTTAAAAACACAGATTCCTGGGCTTCAACCCAGAATCAAATCAGAATTTGCAGGCAGAGGTCTGGAAATCTGCTTTCTCTTACTAACAAGTGCTCCAATAAAATTTATCATCAGTGGACCTCACCCTGGCTGTGCAGTAGAACCATCTGGAGAGCCTGTGTAAAACACCAATGGCTGGAGCCTCGGCATCAACCAGAAGAGCAGAGCGTGCAGTCCAGCATTTGTTTTTAAACGTCTCTGGCAATTCTGCTGTAGCAGGTCTGACAAAGGCACGGGCTCTGGCATGGAAGCCGGTGTGGAAGTTGTAGCAGCTTAGAGAATGACTTGATTCAGCCAAAGGCACTCTGGGGCTCAAGCAATACCCTACAGGACAAATTCCATGTTCTGCCTGCTTTGTAAATAAAGTTTTATTAGAACATGCACATGCCAATTCTTTACCGATTCTCTGCAGCTGCCCTCTGCCCCACCTACCACATCAGAGCTGGATAACTGCAATAATGATCACTATGGTCCACAAGGCCCATATGCTCACTCTCTGTCTCATTACAGAGTTTACCAGTCTGAACTCACCAAACATCTGGATCAAGGATAGTTAACGAATTACAGCCATGGCAGTAAGCCTGGGTTACATGCCGGACACGGTTCTGTGTGCCCTACACCTACTACCATGACTCTCATTTTACCAAAAAGAAAACTGAGGGCCTGAGAGGCAGAGAAACGTATCTACGCTTCCAGCGCCAGCAAAGGATGAGGCCGGGATTTGAACGCAGGCTGTGTGTGACCCCAGGTCCTCAGACGACCATTTTAATCAGTACATCTCTTAGGCATGACTTCTGTGGCAAGATACAGGAAGAGTAACGGTGAGTCAGGGCTTCTCAGGTGGCGCCAGTGATCCGTCCTGCAATGGAGGAGACATAAGAGATGCAGGTTCTATCCCTGGGTTGGGAAGATCCCCTGGAGGAGGGCATGGCATCCCACTCCAGTATTCTTGCCTGGAGAATCCCATGGACAGGGAGCATGGCGGCCTACAGTCCATGGGGTCGAAAAGAGTCGGTCATGACTGAAGTGACTGCACAGGCACACACGCAGTGATAAGTCAAGAGGACACACAGGCATCTAAGAATCCAAGCCCCTAGTCTGGTCCCTTGAGCCTCATGTCCACGGGAGCAGTCAGACTGGAAAGGATTCATTCTTTTGTCGAACTTAAAAAATGGTGAGTGCTGAACTGTCCAATTCCTTTTTCTTTTTGAAATGCACCCTGTTCAGTATGAGAAACTCTCTAAGCTGGAGTCCTAAGCATTGCTCAAGGCTCCCAGACATATGGCATGATGATCACTTCCTTGGCTGCATTAAGCCTCACACCCTTAATTTGTTCTGTGATATATTCAATATGTTCCTCGTTTCCACAGGGTCAGCAGGATGGACAGTTTGCTGGTAAAGATTGGACATTACTCTGGAATCCCTGTTTGCAGCTGTTTGTCAGAGGATCAGTGGAGCAGGCGGAAGAGAGGAATGCTGTAGCCATTAAATGTGAAGGGACAAAGACCATGCAGTGGCTGGTGAGACAAAAATAGCCATTTTATTGTCAATATTTTGCTTTACAGGGAGCCAATAAAGCAAGGGAAACATATACATTACATGCTGAGATAAGCCAGCCCACACCAAGGCCTCGGGGGGAGCCTGTGGATCACCTGCAGGGACCGCAGACCCGCCGCCATCAGAGGCAAGGACCACACCACAGAGGTCTCTGGTCCTCCAATCGCTCTGCGTTCTCAGATGTCACAGCCTTGCTGCTAGGCACGCTGTACACCAAAGTGCTCATCAGACCAGTTACATGCAGGGCAAGAAGCGTGCCGATGGCGCTGCCCTCCCAGGCCCCTTCAGGGACCTCAGTGCCGCTCCCTGACCTGCGCGGCCCTGAGAGGCCTGGGCACACTGGCTGTGCTGGCCGTCTCCTGTTCTGGCGTCACTGTCACCAGTTCTCACCAGGCACCGAGAGGACAAGGCAAGGACTGAAAGAGGCCCATCAATTGTCCCATCCCTTAAAGCAGACCCTTTAGCCTCCGGCAGGATGCCAGATTGCTTGAAGAGTGTTCAGTGTAGTCAATGAAACTTTTTTTATTTGGTCTTGCTATGTAACTTATATGCAGAGTACATTATAAGAAACGCTGGGCTGGAAGAAGCACGAGCTGGAATCAGGATTGCTGGGAGAAATATCAATAACCTCAGATATGCAGATAACACCACCCTTATGGCAGAAAGTGAAGAGGAACTCAAAAGCCTCTTGATGAAAGCAAAAGAGGAGAGTGGAAAAAGTTGGCTTAAAGCTCAATATTCAGAAAACTAAGATCATGGCATCTGGTCCCATCACTTCATGGGAAATAGATGGGGAAACAGTGGAAACAGTGACAGACTTTATTTTTGGGGGCTCCAAAATCACTGCAGATGGTGACTGCAGCCATGAAATTAAAAGACACTTACTCCTTGGAAGGAAAGTTATGACCAACCTAGATAGCATAATCAAAAGCAGAGACATTACTTTGCCAACAATGGTCCATCTAGTCAAGGCTATGGTTTTTCCAGTGGTCATATATGGATGTGAGAGTTGGACTGTGAAGAAGGCTGAGCGCCAAAGAAATGATGGTTTTGAACTGTGGTGTTGGAGAAAACTCTTGAGAGTCCCTTGGACTGCAAGGAGATCCAACCAGTCCATTCTGAAGGAGATCAGTCCTGGGTGTTCTTTGGAAGGAATGATGCTAAAGCTGAAACTCCAGTACTTTGGCCACCTCATGGGAAGAGTTGACTCATTGGAAAAGACCCTGATGCTGGGAGGGATTGGGGTCAGGAGGAGAAGGGGACGACAGAGGATGAGATGACTGGATGGCATCACCGACTCGATGGACGTGAGTCTGAGTGAACTCCGGGAGTTGGTGATGGACAGGGAGGCCGGGCGTGCTGCGATTCATGGGGTCCCAAAGAATCAGGCATGACTGAGCAACTGAACTGAACTGAGCTGATGTCTCATTGCTGCTTTTTATATTAGAATGTTTAATGCTGATTTGATCTGAATTCTCTTGTTGTTTAAAGTGGGGTATAGTTTCTTTACAGTGCTGTGTTAGTCTCTGCGGTACAAGGCAGTGAATCAGCTATGTGTATCCACGTTCCCCCTCCCTCTTGGACTTCCTCCCGCTGCCCCATCCCGCCCCCTAGGCCCTCACAGAGCGTTGCGCTGAGCCCCGTGTGCTATACAGCAGCTTCCCATTCGCTGTCTGTTTTACGTGTGGCAGCGCACATGCCTCCATCCCAGTCTCCCAATTCACCCCCCCTTGCCAGGTCCACACATCTGATCCGAATTCTTTAGCCAGGAAAGTCTGGTCTCAGGTTCATGCTGACCCTCTGTTCCTTGTTCCCCACTCCGTACTTTGGGAATTGCTTTCCTTGTAATGCTCTGCCTTGGCCCCACTTTAGAACCTCCATCTACGGGGCTCCTCTCTGTCAAGATTCTAGGAAAAGACTGTTGCCTCTCTTCACCCACACCCTCCCAGGGAGAGGCTGTCACTCACCTGAATGGTTTCCTAGTGACGTCACAAACGCAGATTATAAGCAAGGACCTAAGGTGGTTCAGTGCTGCCAATGCTGGACACATGGCTTCAGTCCCTGGGCTGGGAAGATGCCCTGGAGGAGGAAATGGCAACTCACTCCAGTATTCTTGCCTGGGAGATGTCATGGACAGAGGAGCCTGAGGGACTACAGTCCTTAGGGTTGCAAAGAGTCGGACATGATTTAGCAGCTAAATAACAACAAAGGCTTTAGAGCCACTGCTGCAATCTAGAAAGTGCAGGTTGGGATG
Organism: Bison bison bison; assembly: GCF_000754665.1. NCBI lineage: Eukaryota > Metazoa > Chordata > Mammalia > Artiodactyla > Bovidae > Bison > Bison bison. Next base: position 6,304,027 of record NW_011494808.1, read on the forward strand.
ATGGAGGCTGGAGAGAAGAGGAGGTGTTTATCGTAGTACCACAGAGCCTCAGAGAGGCAAAGAAACGCATAGAATGCTCCTCTGGGAGAAAATAATAGCAAATGAAGCAACTGACAAACAACTAATCTCAAAAATATACAAGCAACTCCTACAGCTCAACTCCAGAAAAATAAACGACCCAATCAAAAAATGGGCCAAAGAACTAAATAGACATTTCTCCAAAGAAGACATACAGATGGCTAACAAACACATGAAAAGATGCTCAACATCACTCATTATCAGAGAAATGCAAATCAAAACCACAATGAGGTACCATTTCACGCCAGTCAGAATGGCTGCGATCCAAAAGTCTACAAGCAATAAATGCTGGAGAGGGTTGTGGAGAAAAGGGAACCCTCTTACACTGTTGGTGGGAATGCAAACTAGTACAGCCACTATGGAGAACAGTGTGGAGATTCCTTAAAAAACTGGAAATAGAACTGCCTTATGATCCAGCAATCCCACTGCTGGGCATACACACTGAGGAAACCAGAAGGGAAAGAGACACGTGTACCCCAATGTTCATCGCAGCACTGTTTATAATAGCCAGGACATGGAAGCAACCTAGATGTCCATCAGCAGATGAGTGGATAAGAAATTGTGGTACATATACACAATGGAGTATTACTCAGCCATTAAAAAGAATACATTTGAATCAGTTCTAATGAGGTGGATGAAACTGGAGCCTATTATACAGAGTGAAGTAAGCCAGAAGGAAAAACACCAATACAGTATACTAACGCATATATATGGAATTTAGAAAGATGGTAACAATAACCCTGTGTACGAGACAGCAAAAGAGACACTGATGTATAGAATGTCTTATGGACTCTGTGGGAGAGGGAGAGGGTGGGAAGATTTGGGAGAATGGCATTGAAACATGTATAATATCATGTATGAAACGAGTCACCAGTCCAGGTTCGACGCACGATACTGGATGCTTGGGGCTGGTGCACTGGGACGACCCAGAGGGATGGTATGGGGAGGGAGGAGGGAGGAGGGTTCAGGATGGGGAACACATATATACCTGTGGCGGATTCATTTCGATATTTGGCAAAACTAATACAATATTGTAAAGTTTAAAACTAAAATTAAAAAAAAAAAAGAACAAGAAAAAAAAGAATGCTCCTCTTCAGAGGGTGCGTTCAAATCTTGCTCTATATTTGGCAGACTCCCTTTCCCAGCCAAATGGAACCACCAAACCGGGCTACTAGATGCTTTCCAAACAGCCCCCTCGGCCTTCTTGCCAGCTGACTCCAGCTTGCCTCGTTTCTTCCATCTGAAAACCCTTTCCAATTTCTGTTGGTCGAAATCCTAACACCTCATTCAATTCCAACTTCAAATGGCACTTTCTTTCAGTAAAAAGAACCTATACTCTATTGGGTCTGTACCATTTTTAAGTTCCTTGACATATTTTGCTTTATATTGTGTGCTCCCCCAGATAAGGAAATGGCAACCCAACATATTTTGCTTTACATTGGCTTTCCAGAAATTTCCATCAAAGTCACCTCTGCAAATTATCTAATCCTTGAGACCAGAATCCTTGCAGAAGTAGTTGTTCAACAAATTTTGCAGAATGCGTAGACTGTGGGTTGTCAGTGACAGGTGATTCCACCTAAGTAGATAGATAAAGAGGAAGAAAAATATATTTCTTCAATAGAAATGTCCACTTTGGGACCTTCGGCTGCTGTAAGGTTGTGAACATCTTTCACAGCAGGTGAGCTGGTGGACCTCTCCCATTCGGAGCTGGAGGGAAAGGAAAGGGGCGCCCGGCACTGACTGCTGCTCTTAGGCATGGCACCCTTTTACCCTCAGCACCAGACTGTGTGCCCAGCATCTCACGCACATCACCTCAACCCTCACGATAGCCCATTTAACAAGTCAGGAAATTGAGGTCCCGAGGAAGTCGAGCTACACGCGTAAAATCACACAGTTCCAAGGGCCAGGGCAGCTCTCATCCCAGGCAGCCTGCTCCCAAAAACAGAGTGTGCGTGGGCAACCACTGAGTTATCCTGCTTTGGGGCTGAGAGTGGGACAGCTCTGGGTCGCTTGTTTCAGAGTTATAATGGAGAGATGGAAGGGATCCAGCAAGGCTAACAAGGCATTCTGTGGGCAGCCCTGTGCCAAGGAGGAGGGCCAGGGAGCACGATGCCCTGGTGAGGATGGCAGAACAGCTAGGTGACCAGCTCTACCCCGAGCTTCTGTGACACACACACCTTTGGGAGTCTGGCCAAAGGAGGCTATGTTATGATGGATATGGATTAGATTAGGTGGCCTTGCTCTAAATCCAAAGACATGGGCCAAACAAAATTACTCAGCTTGCCTAAGTTGCATACTGGAGGGGTTTGTCAACACTAAAGAAGAAAGGGCAGAGAAAGGATAAATCTCGCTGAGATTTACCCAGGAAATCCACCGCACCCCCCCTTCTCTCATCGCCTCTCACCGTCAGAGAAGCCCAGATGCTGTCTCCTTCACTTTGCCTCACTGCGTCAACAGCTGCTAGCTAAATTATAACGTCAAGACACGGCGAGGTGAGAGGAGAGACTGGGTCCAAGTGCAGACTTCAGAAGGGCAAGATGAGCATGGATTCACTGGCAAGAGAATTCACTGGTATCAGTGGATGCTCCAGGCTGACTTCTAGTCAGGACAAACGGCCTCAGCTGAAAGCTCAACTCATCTGCCTGCACCAGCTATCAACTCCTTCTTTCAGAAACTGTCCAGAAGATTTATATCACTGGTATGGCATTTAAAAAACCATGTGTATTTCATTTGTGTATCATCATCTCTGAGGTGTACCTGCCTGTGTAGCAAAGACCAAGACGTGGAGATAGTTGTTGTTCTGTCTACTTCACATCTACAATTCCGCAGTGGACCCATTTTCTGCCTCCTCTTGACTACTGTTTCGAGTTAGTGCGCAGACCACCAGAGGTGGGCTGCAGCCCTCTGGTGGGCTCTCAGGCTCTACTAGTGGTCCTGGGGGCTTTCTGCGAGGTGGCATTCCCTCTTCGAAAGGCAGATACGGCATCTGTCTGTTAACCCTAAATTACCTTTCTCCACAGCTGATGATGGTGGCAAGTGGCCATGTACTCAGACATGCCATTGATGAGCTTAAAATAAATACCGGCAGTGATATCCTGCATTGGAAGAAACTTCTAATGGGAGAGGGAAGGGCAGAGAGATTGTAGCATCTCCTCAAGTACTACTGTGAAGGATAAGACAGCTGCAGGGCAGGGCTTCTCAACCTGTGTGCATAGTCACTCAGTCGAGTCCAACTCTTTGCAACCCCATGGACTGTAGCCTCCAGGCTCTTCTGTCCATGGGATTTTCAAGGCAAGAATACTGGAGTAGGTTGCCATTTCCTTCTCCAAACTTGAAGATCTTGCTAAAGTTCAGATTCTGATGCAAGAGCTCTGGAGCCAATGATCCTGCGTTCCCATCAAGCTCCCAGGTGAGGCTAACGCTGCTGGTCTTCAGATGACACTTAGGGTAATAGAGCTAAAAGGAGTCTATATTTGGTCATCATCAGAAGTATTAGCATTCCCAATGCTCAGTCTTACAACCCACAAATCTGTCACACACACACACACTGCACTCACCTGATTTTCATGGCACTCTGCTGCCTGGAGACGGTGAGGAAGACTCTTTATTATAAAAGCAACTTCATTTTATAAAAATCTGGATTTGTTAAACTGATTTTATAACTCCGAAAACAGAACTCATTTCATGGATGGACCCTAGCGATTATCATACTAAGCTAAGTAAGTCAGACAGAGAAAGACAAACATCATGTATCACTCATATGTGGAATCTAATCAAAAATGATACAAATGAACCTATTTACAAAAGAGAAACAGACAGATAGCAAAAGTAAACTTATGGTTACCAAAGGAGAAATGTGGTGGGGGGGGATAAGTCAGGAGTTTGGATTAACATATACATACACTATTATATATACAGTAGATGACCAACAAGGACCTAGTGTATAGCACAAGAAGCTCTACTCAATATTCTGTAATAACCTACATGAGAAAAGACTCTGGAAAGAATGGGTATACATATACATATGTATATGTGTGTGTGTGTGTGTGTATGTTTAACTGAATTATTTTGCTGTACACCCAAAACTAACACAACATTGTAAATCAGCTATACTCCGTAAAATTAAAAAAAAGAATTCACTAGAGGATTCCTAGAAGCAGGGCTCTCCCCTACTAGCAAAAATAATGTTTTTGAAAGCTGTACTTTGCATATAGCAGTACAGGAAACCATTTATGATAAAACTGGTAAACACCTAAATTGGGATGTGGGGCAAAGAAGTTAACGCCACAGGACTGAAATGAAAGCCCTTGGACTCTCCATTTGAATGGCTAAATCTGTCACAGTCCTCAGGCTTTTAGCTACTCGCAAAAGATGGGCAGCAGGATTTCAACGGATGCTACCCCTCCAAGGAGTCTCTGAAATTGGCAGATCATTTCACCTATGGGCGGCCACCTGGGAAGTGAGTGAATTGGGTCAGTACAAATAGGTCAGATGCTTGTTAGAAAACCACTAGCGATATAATGTTAACCTTAAAAAGAAGCCAGAGAAACTTAGAGTGGATTTTAGTTCTGCCATCCTTACACATTTAGTATATTAAATTCAGATACTGGCAGAATATATATTTGTCAGTGTCAAAAAGTTATCCAGGGAAAGGCAAACATGTTTTGAGAGCTCTCATCAGTTTCCTGGTACTAAAAATTTTATCCCACAATGTTTTTGAACCCTCTCTTAAAGAACCATATCTTATAGAGGATTATACGCTAAAAGTCAAATTTTCAAGTGTAGGATTCTTATTAATTAGTAATTCTCATACTAAGTCAAGTTAAGGGTGAAAGTGGCTCCTTTGTTTTGCTTATATATGTGGACTCAGTTAAAAATAGTGATCTATGCACAAACATCACCATATTGACAATTTTTCAACAGGTAGTAACTATAATAATAATCTTGAACATGTACTTTGATTTTCTTTTCTCTGAAACCAGAACTGTTTTTCAATGTCCTTTCATGCTCAAGTCTATCAAGAATCAGGATTCACATTGCTAATTAGAACACTGGGCTTAACGTTTAAGTAGAAAGAGTTAAGATGTAATGGACATTGAATATTTATCTGTTTTCCTTCATCCTGTTTACCTTGGTTCCACAGGTGATGGACCAGACTGAGTGAGTAGTCTTGTTTGAACCAATGATCAGTCTAGAAACTAGAAAAACTTCTGTGTTTTAAAGAAGTTTGTGGGGCTTCCCTGGTGGCTCAGTGGTAAAGACTCTACCTGCCAATGTAGGAGACAGGAGTTTGATCCCTGGTCTGGGAAGATCCCACATGGTGTGGAGCAAGGAAGCCCGTGGGCCACAACTATTGAGCCTGTGCTCTGGAGCCTGGGAATTGCAACTGCTAAAGCCCGTGTGCCCTGGAGACCGTGCTCCGCAACAAGAGAAGCTGAAGCAACGAGAACCTGGGCCCTGCAACTGGAGAATAGGCCCTGCTTCTCATAACTGGAAAAGCCCATGCACAGCAACGAAGATCCAGGGCAGCCAACAATAAAATATATCAAAACAAATCTCAATTATGGTGCTGCTTTCCCAGGGCTGTATCATAGCCTGGGGGCAAGGGAGAAGCAGCTAGCTTTCAGTCATTTCTTCACGGATGTGTCTACTTTCATCTCCCCACCAGTGTAATCTGAGCACACCCCAACAGTCCCCAGTCACCCCCGACTCTGGGCCACACCAGATGTTGCTTGAAAGGCAGGCCTGTAGCCCCCTGAAGACTGGAATTCCCTCTAACCCTAAGGTCTATCATCTGAAGGCAAAACACTGCCTTCTTGACTGATCAGGCAGCCTTTTATCTCTCGATCGCCTGACCATGCGCCTCCTGGATGAGATCTTAGATTTGATCTTAACTGAAAAGGATGTTTTGAGTACCTTTACTCTTATATAGACAATGGCTATTTCTCTAGTCTTTCAAAAGCAGATGCTTCTTTTTAACTCAACTAACCCTTGTCTTGGGGGGTCTTATAAAACGGTTCTGCCTCTCAGTCATGGCTGAGGGCTGAAAAGACGGGTGATTGGGGATTAGAAGGGAAGATTCTTTGGCCAACATGCTTTAAAAAAAGAAATGCCAGTGGGACCTCCACTTGAGGACGTGGCTTCTTATCACATGGTCTTTAAAGGACAATAAACAAAGCTGCAGTTGGCACACACAGGTCTGGTAAATCATACTCTAAGGTATTAATTTCTGCTGGAAACATGCAATCACAGTAAAATTCAACAAGAATATGTTTACAATCTATAAAGCTCTTCAAACTTCAACATCCACATGCAAAAGAAAAAAAAAGATTTCTACCAAATGTCTTTGTTTCCTTCATATCTGACCAAACTGACTTTGCTTCTTTTTCCCTGTCACAACAAAATATAGATGGAACCAAAACTCAAGCCTTACGGTATGTGTCACCCGTATTTCTGAATTTCAGCATTACCAAGCTTTTTAAAGGCATGGAGAAGGGGACAGAAGTCATACTTCTTTATTGAAATCCTATTTCACTGTTGAAACAGAAAACGTATCTTAAAATATCAAATTTTATCCTATGTGAGAAATGAGAAATTATAAGCATTCCAGTTGCGTTCAAAATTCCTTGAATTTTAAGTTCTTAAAGCTTGTTTTCTTTGGCTGTATAGCCCATTCTTTTAAACACTACTCAGTTACAATGAAGTATTCTTTTAAATAATAGAAATATTTAGTGTCTGGGCTAAATAGGGCTTTCAGTCTATATTAAAAGGCCTGAGACTAATATACGTTCATGCGAAAGCAACGTCTGGGCACCTCAGTGATTACAGAGTTTGACGTCCATCTGCTCTTTCCTGGTTAACACTTTTTCCCTTTTTCAACACCTTGGGTGCAATGAAATTTCTGGCTCTTTTTGTGCTCTTGACAAATCTGTTTGGTATTGAATATCATTAATGATTTCAACCCAAACTAACTCACCCAGTATATATCTCTCTACCTCCAAACTGAACTATGTGCTAAGGATACCACCGATCACTGCCCCAGTATTCCCTGAACCCAAATTCATGCCTATGGAGGCCCTCTCTCTTCATCCTAGATGCTCCCTCCCTGCATCACTGAAATCCTGCCCCATCACATCTATTAAAGTATCATCTTGCCCAGTTCAGGTCACTGCTCATCATATGTGCTATTAACTGGAGGCAGGAGACACACACTACATTCAGCTTTGTGCTGCTTCTTCTGCTGTGGCCCTCTGTGGCTATTTCAATCATTGTCACTTAATTAGTCATGCATTATATTTCCATGCAGTAATCTAATAATCTAGAAAGCCAGCTATTTATGAAACAAACCAATCCACCACGTGCTATGGGCTGTGTCTTCCAAAATATAATGTGGATACCCCAGTTGAGGTTAAACACTGAGCACAGTCTTCACAATTAAGTCATAAACTCATTCAAAGAGGGACCACATGTGAATTTTTATACAGCCACCTCTTGACTGAAAACTAAGGAAACTTAATCATTTATAGAAGCATGAATAAAGACAACAGCTTATCAACTTGTGTCTTGGTCCTAGCTTTCCATAAGGATTAATTCTGTAGTTCAATCGGCCCTTGCTGTATTCAATACAGCCTCCAATAAGCCTTTTGGAAAAAGCTTCCTGTCACAACACATACTGTGACGTTCTCTGGAGTCTGTCTTAAATTGAGCTTTTCCCCTTGTAAGTGGCCTGAGATTGATATGTCCTTATAGCTCTCCTGTCTCCTTTTTTTCTGTTTTATTTTATTTTTATTTGTGCTTCATACACTCTCTGTCTCAAAAAAAAAAAAAAATGATGTAATGTAGTATTTGCCTTTTAAAAAAGTCTTTGCTCTCTTTTTCCTGTCATTTACCTGTACCATCTCCCTGACATCAGTGTAGTTTGATTTTCCTGACTGTCTTATCTCATGCACAGTTGTCTAGGTGAGAGTCGCAGTGTAGCTCAGCACATCCTCAGTGTTGACATCACTAAGAATCATCTGCAGCTCAGGCTAATATTTGCCATTTTAGGTTTTCCTACTTACTTCTGGTTTCTCAGCTAGTGAATGGAGTTTATTTTTTTCTAAAACTCACATGTCTGGATATGTGGGATTGTGTCTGCAATTCCCAAGGAAACAGAAATGACATGAAGAAGGAGGCTTTAGAACTGTGTTGTCCAATATGGTAGTCACAAACCATAGGTATCTATTTAAATTAAAATTAATTAGAGTTAAAAATTCAGTTCTCCAGTTGCACTGCCTATGCTGTGAGTGCTCAACAACACACCGTATCAGATAGTGCAAAGATAATTTTCATCGTGACAGCTTTGCTAGACAATGCTGCTTTAGAGGATTAGGAAACTCATGCTTCCAGATCCATAAAACTTAGACTATTAATAGGAAAATAATGATGGACTCGGTAGGACATTTCTCATGCCCGCCCCGAATTTTCACTATCTTCTTTTTAAGTCATAGCATCCTGGCGTGCTGCAGTCCTTGGGGTCACAAAGAGTTGGACACAACTGAGCAACTGAACTGAACTTATCCTAAAGTAGAGTTTAATCTTCCTATAATATCTTTAAAGTTCATAGGATGAAAATTCACTTACAGGAGAAAATCTGTGTAACAGCAAGAAAGCTTCAGATGTGAGAATGGTTTTATGATTCAGACTCAGGAAAGGGCAGTGATGATTAAGGCTGAATCCATCCCTAGCTACACTCTGATACTTCTATGATGACTATAATAACTTTAAAAAAAAGCATAAATCCAGTAAAAAGGAATCACTCAATTCGAATCCAATGTGGATCCAAAGCCTTCTTTCCCCTTCAAGTATCAATAGAATGTTCTGTCATTGGGAAGAACAAATAATCAAATTTTCACAGAAATAAAATTTTTCGTGGACAAAGAGTAACCACATGTAGGGTCACATTATCATCCTAGCTAATACCTGTGAGTGCCAGCTGCCTGCATTTTACATGTTATTAGCTCATTTAATTCTTAAACAAAACTTTTAAGAAGGTACTTGGATTTTTCTTGAAGACAAGAGGGACAGAAAAGCCAACTCAGGAAGTAACCCAGGTGACAGCTCATAAATAGTCAAACCCATACTGACACCAGGCAGGCTGACCCAGAATCTGCGTCTTCACCGTGTACCAATGGAGTCTAGGAACCACAAATGAACATTTGCATTTTTGACCAGTTAAAAGATCCACAGTATATGCTTCTAAATTCTATTAAAATGTCATTTAATAATTCTTTATTGGCTCAGAAAAAAGTTCAGATGCTACCAGATCTCCTGATTTTTATTATGAGCAACACTTTTCACTGAACTAATGATTCATACAGTGCTGGTAACCAAAGACGTTCAGTAAATCAATCGTTGGACAACTGGTTTACTCCTCTATTTTTTTTTTTTTTTTACTCCTCTATTTTTGCAAGTAGACAGAAAATATGAAAATAAAGAGTAAAAAGCAGGATTGACAGGAATCGCTGCAAGAAAGGAATGCTCTCTTAAATTATGGCAAAATGTCTTTTTTTTTTTTCCTTTTAAACAAAAACAGTACTCCCCGGGAAATCTCAGTTTTTGTTTTTGTTCAACCGGGACTGTAATATTTAATTAACTTCACAGCTGGATCAACATATTGATGACATTTTATATTCATTTTTCTTAAATGTTTCAGTGTAAATGATCTCTCCCCCAGCCCCTCCCCTGTTCCTCCCGATTCTCTCTTTCTTTCTCTCTCTCTCTCTCACACATTTTTTTTTCATCAGAGCTGATCAGCTTTTTATTTGGAAATGTGTGTGTGCATGTGTATCTTTATCAAAAAATCTCTTTATCACATCTTCATGATATCTTTCTTAAAAGACTTCTGTATATAAAAGAAAAAAAAAACTATGAATTATATATAGTTATAGAAAACAAGATCTTTAAAAATGGGCATAATTTTTTTTAAAAAGTCAAACTTTTAAATGTAGAGCGATTTTTCTGGATAACTTAAGAGACTTATTGGAGACCTGGGATTTATTCTCAGCTCTGCCTTAAACCACAGAGGCTGTAAACTAGGTGTCACTGATACTAAACCACATACTTTTTCCTTTTCCATTATTTCTGCTTGCATTCCTGTCCTCCAAGTGATTCTGTGAGGTGACTATCATTGCCTATATGCACCTCAAAACTTTCAGAGTGAGTGCCAGAAGCCTGGAAAAAATCCTGACATCAGAAGTGTAGCCTCTCTGAGATATGCTCCATTGCTACTGAGTTTTGGTTTGTTTGTTTAATCTCATGGTGGGTAAACCCGGGAACCCTGGTGCTTGTTAGCAGAGGGCATTGTCTAGCTATATGCTGTTAAACTTTTTTTTTTTTAAATTACAGGCTAAAATCACTGATTAAGATAGACACAAAATTCTCCACAAAATACTAGTAAACTCAATTCAACAATACATGAAAAGGATTTACATCATGATCAAGTGGGATTTATCTTAAGGATGTAGGAGTTTTCAATATGTGCAAATTAATCAATGTAATATATCACATTAACAAACATATGAATAAAAATCATATGATCATGTCAATCAACATGGTTGAGAAGACTCTTGAGAGTCCCTTGGACTGCAAGGAGATCAAACCAGTCAATCCTGAAGGAAATCAGTCATGAATATTCATTGGAAGGACTGATGCTGAAGCTGACACTTCAATACTTTGGCCACCTGACGTGAAGAGCTAACTCATTTGAAAAGACCCTGATGCTGGGAAAGGTTGAAGGCAGGAGGAGAAGGGGAAGACAGAGGATGAGATGGTTGGATGGCATCACTGACTTTATGGACTTGACTTTGAGCAAGCTCTGGGAGTTGGTGATGGACATGGAAGCTTGGAGTGCTGCAGTCCATGGGGTTGCAAATAATCAGACGTGACTGAGCGACTGAACTGATGTCAATTCAACACCCATTTATGATTTTAAAAAAAGACTCCCCAGAAAATGGGGATACAGGAAACATGCTGTGTGCTAAGTTGCTTCAGTCACGTCTGACTCTTTGTGGCCCTATGGCGCACTAGACCCCTCTGACCATGGGATTCTCCAGGCAAAAATACTGGAATGGGTTGCTATTCCTTTCTTCAGGGGACCTTCCCAACCCAGGGATCTAACCCACATTTCCTGCAGCTCCTACACTGCAGGCAGATTCTATACCACTGAGACACTGGGGAAGCCCCAGAGGAAACATACTTCAACATAATAAAGGGCATATATGACAAACCCACAACTAACAGCATTCTCAGTGGTAGAAAAGCTGAAAGCATGTCCTCTAAGAGCAGGAACAAGACAAGGATGCCCACTCTTGCCACTTTTATTCAACACAACAATCAGAAAAACAGGAAGTACAAATTGGAAAAGAAAAGTAAAATAGTCACTCAGATAACATGATATTATACATAGAAAATCCTAAAGATGCTACCAGTAAGCTACTAGAGCTCATCCATGAACTTGGTAAAGTTGCAGGATACAAAATTAATATAGAGAAATCTGTTGAATTTATTTGCACTAAGTAGCAGAAAGAGAAATTAAGGAAACAATCCCATTTACCATTAAATCAAAAGAATAAAGTGCCTCGGAGTAAACCTATCTAAGGAAGCAAAAGACCTGTACTCCAAAACTATAAGACACCGATGAAAGAAACCGGAGACGACACACCAGCAGACAGAAAGATAGACCATGTTCTTAGGTTGGAAGAATCAATACTGTTAACATGAGCACAGCATCCAAGGCAATTTACAGATTTAAGACAATCTGCAGGTTCAGTGCAGTCCCTATCAAAAAACACCAATGGCATTTTTTTTCACAGAACTAGAACAAATAATTTTAAAATTTGTATGGCAACACAAAAGACCTGGTATGGCCAAAACGATACTGAGAAAGAAGAATGGAGCTGGAGGAACCGCATTCCCTCTTTCAGACTATCCTACAAAGCTGTGGAACGGCACTGGCACAAAAACAGGTACACAGATCAGTGGAACAGAAGAGAGAGCCTCCCAAACCCCTCACACTTATATGCAATTAACACACAGCAGAGGAGGCAAGAACATAAAATGGATAAAAGACAGTCTCTTCAATAAGTGGTGCTGGGAAAACTGGACAGCTATAAATTAGAAGATTCTCTAACACCATATGTAAAAATAAACTCAAAATGAGTTAAAGACCTAAATGTAAGACTGCGGACTATAAAACTCCTAGAGGAAAACATAGACAGGACAGTCTTTTTACATAAATCACAGCAATTTTTTTCTTTTGAATTTGTCTCCTGAGTAATTGAAATAAAAGCAAAAATAAACAAATGGGACCGTATTAAACTGAAAAGCTTTTGCACAACAGAGGAAACCATGGACAAAACACAAAGATAATCTACTGACTGGAAGAAAATATTTACAAATGACGTGACCAATAAGGGGTTAATATTTGCATTGTTGTTGATGCTCTTGGGGAGACAAATGGTGATTCTGAGTTGAAAAGTGATTGGGAAGTGCTATTCTTAAGTGTGGAGACGTTCAGAAACATTTAGATCAATTTATTTCACTGATTCTTTCCCCTTTACATGTGGTTAAAAGTGATATAAGAATCTATGTCTAAATTAAGTCTAAAGAACTCTTTCAATAAATTAAAAGTTCTAAATAAGAAAGCATAGCACCATAATTTAATTGCCAGTGATTTTTCTTAGGTACATAAAACAGTGACATGTCTTTCTGTGACATCATCTTAGATTTGATGAAATAACCATAATATAGTGGCTTAGAACACCAGACAAAACTGAAGTAAGTACTCAGCATTCTACTTATTACCAGTGAGTCTTTGGGTGAATTTCTTTACATCCCTGACTTTTAATTTCATCATCTGTCATAAGAGAATTATAAAAATTCCTGTCAAGTATTTTTGCAAGGATGAAATGGAATAATGTAGGTACAGCGCCTGAGCACACTGCCCAGCACACTATAACTGAAGTGAAGTGAAAGTCCTTCAGTAGTGTCTGACTCTGCGACCCCATGGACTGTCCAAGGAACTCTTCAGGCCAGAATACTGGAGTGGGCAGCCTTTCCCTTCTCCAGGGGACCTTCCCAACCCAGGGGTTGAACCCAGGTCTCCCACATTGCAGGCGGATTCTTTACCAGCTGAGCCACCAGGGAAGCCCATATATAAGGACACTATCAATGCTAGTTTCTATTATTATTATATGTGTTAATATGGGCAAGTCGCGTAATTCTTGAATGATGAGTTTTCTTAATTGTCAAGTTGAGTCTAAAATTTCCCGCCTGATCCCTTAGGACTGCTGTGACGTTGAAATGCAGTAATACGAAAACACGAAATGGTGAACTGCTACACAAATGTGCTATTACTGTTTATAATTACAGTAACTGGTGCTATTAAACAACAAGGATACTGTCTCCCACGGTTAAGAGCATCTTGGTACAGAAAAGATTTGTCACCTGGGTTCTAGGAGAGTTTGAAAGAAGAAAGAGACAGACGCCTTTTCTGGAGACTGAAAGAGGAGAATCTGCATTGTGCCGTCTTTAAGGTTCCTTCCACAGGCAGGGTTTTGTTGTTTTTCCAATTGAGCACCACTAGGGTTTAATGTGTTGGGACAATGTGATGAGTCAGAATGGAGGGCTGTGTCAAACGGAGGAACACGCACCACAGACATCCCTTGGTGTGCACAGGGGATCCGCTCCAGGACCCTCGGGGACACAGAATCTCTGAAGCTCAAGTCCCTTACCTAAAATGGCATGATGTGTGCTGACAATCGACACATCCTCCATAGAATTGGAATCATCTCTAGATTACTTACAGTACCTAGTACAATGTAAATGCTATGTAAATAGTTGCTGGTGCAATGTAAATTCAGGTTTTGCTTTCTGGAACTTTCTGGAATTTTTTTCCCCAAATATTTTTGATTGAGTTTGGTGGAACCTCCAGATGCAGGACCCAAGATGCTGACTGTACTTGCCTTTTGGTGGGACCCCTCCTTTAGACCCCTTTCTTTTCCCTTTATTGGCTTCAATCCCTCCTCTTCTCCAAACTCACCATCTTTTCACCCTAATACCGCATCCTACTTTTTCTCCTCGAAGTCCACAATTTCCTCTGGCTTTCCTTCTCCCCAGCATATCTAGTGCTGGTAATGATGAGAAACTTCTCAGCTTGATATTTTGTTTCCTTTAATTTCGGGGAGTGTATGGGAGCTGGGGGGAGAAGAAGTGATGATTTTGGCACCAAACCTCAAATTAGAATTGTTAATGTTTTGGGGCCTCATATTCTCTCCCAACGGCTATCCTGGCAAATGGCTCAACGCTCTGTCCCCCGTGAAGTGTTTCTTATGGTGAATAGGATCCATCATAGACTTGTGATTCCTGAAATCTAAAGCCTTTGCAAATATATTTTTTTCTTAGCAGATGAGGAACTTTGAAAAATTATAGCATGCCAGACGGGTTTAAACAATTCATCTGGGATGTTGAAGCTAATTAGACATGCAACATAAACACTGCCATGATAAAAACGTACAGAAAAGGCATTTCACAAACAATATGACTATAAAATCCTACATCTGATCGAAAATGTTTAAAAAGAAACAACTCTGTGCCAAGATTTTTTTTCCAAGGTCCATTATTTTCAGTGTGATATCTGCAGAAGGAGCCAAGTTACTGAAGAGCTTGATGTTGAAGAGTGAAGGATTCAAGCTAAACACAAAATGATTAGGAACCCAGGAGGAAGGCATGGTTCTTGTTGTCCTTGGAGCTAAGCTTGTGAACTTTTCTCGAAACTTGGCTGTTTCTATAGGCACCTCACCTTGCAGAACTCTGGGGTCTAATTTCTGTGCATGTCCTAAGACCTCAGCTGACTTTCCCTTCAGGCTCCCTTTTCAGAGGACAAAGATGTTGAATTCACATAAATCAGTGGAGATATTTGAAAGAATTAATGATAAATATCTTGAAGTCCGTTGGGACACACTGTTTCGGTCTATGAAGTAGAAGAAGGGATGGGAATTTTTTCATTTAAAATTTACAGATCAAGCAGATTCTACACATAAAGATAGCACTGTGAGAGACAAGAACATGGGTGAAATAGGACTTTGGCTTCTTAGAATTACTCCAAGAAAGTCAAGGAATTTATAAGTGGTTACTAAAATAGATGATGACATTCAGCGTTGATATTGTATATATCCATTTTACAGTAAAATCACAGTAAAATGCCCACCCCACTCCAACCCCCGCTGCCTACTTACTGTTCGCTTGTTTTTTTTTAAATATATGAAGGCTTAATAGGAGTTGGTGAAGGACAGGGAAGCCTGGCATGCTGCAGTCCATGGAGTCGCAAAGAGTCAAACACGACTGAGCTACTGAACTGAACTGAATAGGAGATATAATACCAGGGCAGCAAGAGTAAGAGAGAAAAAATGTAACGAGGCAAGCAGGAAGGAAAATAAATGCAAGGTGGTCCATTGCTTTTATTAAAAACAAAATCACATCGTGCTCAGTCTTGTTGGAAAAGTCGCTCAGGAACACAGCACCTTAGAACAATTCTTTACCCTCTGGTTGTCAAGATTAGTCACAGAGGTTTTTATTTTACCAAAGACAGCACATTTTCTAGTGGGAGTTTAGTTAAAAGTGTTCTGGGAAAGCTGCCTGTTACAGGCAGTATTTTAGCTGAGCCATAGAAGGTCAGCAGGGCTTTGGCAGGTTCTGCTGGAGGGAGGCATTCCAAGACAGGGCAAGTGCTTGCAAAGACTGAGCTGCTGGGGCAGAGCTGCTTTGCTGACCCCACCACAGGAGGACAGAATGGGCCAGATGGTCAGTGGGCCTGCCCCGGTCTGTTCGTCCTGTGCTGTCTGTTAGTCCTCTGCTGTACTTTCTAGACACAAAGAGCATTTTGCCTACAGATTCCCATAGAACGGTGCTCAAGTCTCAACCAGTTCTTTACCAGAGTCTTCCTGCAGACGTTCTAAGCTGGGTTTTTCAAATCTAAAAGATTTGCTTGTGAGAGTTCTGCAGAGGAAAGGCCACAGAAAAAAGAGCTTCCAAGAAAAAAAACTATGTAAAGATCAATTTTTAATGGGCAGGAAATACTAAAAAACAACTTTTAATCACTTTCTTTCTCTATCACTCTGCACCAGAGTGTGTAGTTAACACCAGAAATGGTGACAAATGATGACTAATCCATTTAAGAAAATAGAAAATTCAAACAAAAGTAAAAAGCTAATTTGATTTCATTTTTTCTTTTAATCAATCTCCTAAAACTTGAAAATAATTTATAATAGTTATTAATTCAGTTATCTATCATGTATGTACTAAATAACAACTATATGCTAAGGGTAAGTCTTAGCTCTGGTCTTTTATTTGCAATTAAATATTTTCTGGCCTATAAGCTGGACAAACTGAAGGGTTAAAGTGAGAGTGATTTTTAAATGCAAAGACCAGGACTATTGAATCTACTTCACCTGCAGCTTGAGATCAGTTCTTTTAATACAAATAGAACTTACATAATCTGATTCTGAATATGCCTATTACATATTCATATTCCAGACTTTGTTTTAAACAAAGATTGGAAATCCTTAAACCATTTCTCCATGACAAGACACACTCTACTTATGCATTAAAATATATACAGAAGATGATATTTTTATAAACATCTATCTTTGTCCAAAAACTTAAAAATGGAAATCAGAGGTTTTAATATTTACACACAGGAAAAAAATTGATTTAAAATGTAAAATAATCAGTATAATCCTTTTTCACTAAACCTGTCTGCTGTTTTTAATAGTTTGTTACTCACAACCTATAAAAGAGCAAGAAATACATCTAGTACAATACTGAAAGAAGGAAGAAACAGATTCACAAAAAGGCCAGACTTTAATGCACTGGATTTCCACGGTAAATGAAATAGCATCTTTCTGCACATGTTGTCGCGTCCGTGTTTTAATCTGCGTTGGCCCTTCTCACCCTCTTCTCTACGTCTTCTACGTTCTCCTTTGTACCCCATCAATTGCTTTGCCTCCTCCGCTTATTTCTTTATATCTGGCTTCTTGCTAACTAATTCTTTCAGCAGATTCTAAACTGCAGGTTCTTCTTACTAACATTTTTTCAGCAGATTACCTCATCTGTTGAATTTTCAATTATTAATATTTTTAATCTGACATTTTCCCCATAAATCTCTCTGAAAGTTTCCTCAAGTCCCTTATTCTGTTTTCAGGGACAGACCTAGAAATTCTCCAAGCATATTTAGCTGCTTTCAATGACAGGATTGTTCCAGGTGTTTACTCCACCAGGGCTGCCATTTACAGCCCATTCCATGTAAAATTATACCCTGAATCGGTGCTCCTGGAAACCATTTGCACAGATAAAATGTAAATGGTCATGCTGTTTACATGGATGGCAAAACAAAGGCTGCAAGTGCACAGTCCCCAGAAACTTAAGCCTAGATATTTTACATAGATGATTTGAAAATCTCTTCACAACAGATTCTTATTTTCATCTAACAGGTGAGAGTAAGGAGGCTCAGAAAGGTTCAGGCACTTTCTCAGAGTCATGTCACTAGGAAGCATGGAGCCCATGATTTGAAAGCTGACTCTGTGGATTCCAAAGTGCACTGTCTTTGCACTCCGTACCATGGACTCAAGGGGAGGGATGAAACACCCGCAGGTCCCCTGGCCACCGCAGCCTGGCTGACCATTTAGCAAAGGCTTGCTGTACGCCCCCGAACAGCGCACCTAGAGCTCCTCAGCACAAATGTATTATTCAGAATGGAGAGCCCTCATTAGAAGCATTGTTCTTATGTAAATTCCCTCAGATGATGCCTTTTTTCAACTCATTTGAGTTTATGGAAATAAAAGTTAATGATGTCACTAAAACTCAGCACAGAAATTAACTACTCTTTATAAAAAATATTTTAAAGCCGTTAAATTAAATGTGGTAATTTCTGTCACTCCTAGAACATGAGAGAAAGGTAATTTCTAATAGCATCGAGTATTAAATTGAAAAATGGAGAACATTTTAATCAAAGGTTTTGAGGTTGTCTTCCTTCCTTCCCTCCTTCCTTCCTTCTAACCCCAACCACCCATTAAATGCCAGGACTTCAAGAAGCTTCTATTCTAGCCTGGTGGCATGAAGCCAAAAAATAAACAAGTGAACAGATGCAAAAACAAACAAAAAAGATGCTTTCAGAGGGTAACAAAAATCAGGCAGGCAGATAATATAGAAGGATGGGGGCACAGCTGATTTAAATAGGGTCTTGAGGTTCTGCCACTCCCAGGAGATGACCTGAAGGATGAGAAGCTACCAGCAGCAGCCAGAGCAAAAGAAGGCAGGTGGGCTGGAGTGAGGCTCCCTGGGGAGAGGGGCCTGGAGGAAGAGGGGAGGGTGCAGGCTCAGATCAGGCTCTTGTTGGCCATGGTCACGGATTGGGAGCAGATGGGAAGCTACTGGAGGATTTAAAGCAGGGCGGCACCTCGTTTGATGTCTACTCTTGGACAATCGCTTGGGTGCTGAGGGGCAAGGGGAGAAGCAGGGTGGTGAGTGAGGGCATTCTTAAGAGCTGGGGCGAGTGGCACTAAAGGGTCCGATGGGGCTTGCACGGTGGAGATGGAGAGCTGGGGTGTATCTGAGGGTGCAGCTGGCAGGATTACGGATGCACTGAAGGACACAGCACTGACCAGGATGCAGGCTTTGCCTTGCCTTCTAAGGTGCCGTTAGGACTAATTCTCCAAAGAAAGAAGCAAGAGCTGAGTAACTCAGCTAAGAGACCTTGACAAGCTATCTAAAAGACGAGAAAGGAAACACAAAGCTATGTTCCAATGACCAATGACAGAGTTTACCTTTCAGGAGAGCTGCTCATCACTTATGGTTACCAAAAGTGCAGTCTGGGGCAGCAGCACTGAATTACCCAGTTAGAAATGCAGAGTCTGCATCCCCGCTCCAGACCCGCTGCATCATCTCTGTAACAGAATCTTCTAGGTAACAAGACCCCCCAGGGGGACTGGTTCCTACAAGAAGGTTGGAGATGCAGTGGCGAGAGAGGTTCTGGCCGACTGGAGTCTACAAACAAGCAGGGCCCTCCAAGGCCTCCTCAGGACAGACCCTCCCCAGGGCAGACCCTCCCCCATACACTCTGCTGGAGCTCCTCTCTGAGACATGTGGCCCGCAGTATCGGATGCACAATTCCTGAGTGGTTTTACAGATGCTAAAACCCCACCAAACGTTCATTAACTACTTGATGACCTGCAGCACACAACCCCCTGCAGCCTGAGGACTAATGATGTCGACTCCCATGACATCACTCTGTTACCTCACCATCAACAAATCAGACAACTGTGCATGAGCTTGTCACATCCCTGTGGCACACCTCCCTCACCCGGCCTTTAAAAATGCTTTCCTGGAATCTGTCGGGGAGTTCGGGTATTTTGAGCACTAGCTGCTTGGACTCCTTGTCTGGGGCCCTGATAAAGGCTACACTTTCCTTCACTATGACTGCGGTTCAGTAGATCGTTTTACTGTGCTTCGGTGAGCAGATCTAGGTTTGGTCCAGTGAAAAGGTCACTCCTTCATTTTAAGAAATAAACAAAGGTCCCATGCTTATTTAGTATTAGCAACCTTGAAAAAAAGAAATTGCCTTCACTGGTATAACAACAAAAAATACCAAACGAAACATAAAACCAGCTTCTGTAAGCTTGCTTCAAATCACCCTAGTTACCAGACTCCCTTCCCTTTGCAATGGTCTTATTTTTTCGTCATTTTAGTGATTGCACACATGAGAATGGAAATCTGCACAAATCTGGTTAGCAGACTTCAGGGCCTTGTGGTCAGGATACTGCTCTCCAGTTATATTTTAAAGGAAACATTACTTTCTTCAATTATAAATAGAGGTCACTGCAATTTTCTGTGCAGACTCCTAAATGTTTTATGATGTTTTTAATGAAAAAAAGGCAAAGAAGCCAATGCTTCAATATATCACACACACAAGAGCAGCAAAACATTATAATAAAAATCTATGTACTCAACTACATTTTCAACCAGCAGTGAATCTACCGAGAATGGAACCATTTATATAGAGCTCATTTCTTCCTTGAGTTCAGAGGAGCCACACTCAAATGCACTTCCCTCAAAATCTGGGTTTCCTTCCTGAAGATGTCACCTAAAAACTGAATGCAAAAGCCATCTGTTTAAAAACGAAATCAAGATGTTTTGCAGAAGCAGTGCTGATACCTCTGTACTGACTTGCACAAAAGGTATTAATCAAAGTTTGGAGAGAATCAAAGTTCAACTCAAGTCAGCAAGTATTGACTGAACGCCAGTAACAATTAGGTGTGCTTGAATTATGTGCGTACAGAGCTACTGAAGATTGCTGATTGAGAAGTTTGATGATTTTAAAGACAAGAGGAGAGATACTCCTTAAAACTTAAAATGCTCACAACTAGGGAGATTTAATCCCTCTCTGGAGTATTAAATTTATTGTGTCTTCTTTCCCCTTTCTTTTTAAATGTCTGAGTCTAGTGATACTGCCAGATACTTCCCCCGCTCAGATGGATCTCTCCTCCAACCAAGTCAAATGTGAACTTTCCTTTTCACATAACTTGGTCCTTTCCTTTCACTGCACCAGTACATGCTCTCATTTTTGTATGTAGCTTTGTCTTCACTCTGTCTTTCCATCAGGTCAGTTCTCATGAGAACAGAGAAGTGATCATGAAAAGATGGGCACAATAAAGGACAGGAATGGTATGGACCTAATAGAAGCAGAAAATATTAAGAGATGGCAAGAATACACAGAAGAGCTGTACAAAAAAGATCTTCACGACCAAGATAATCACAGTGTGATCACTCACCTAGAGCCAGACATCCTGGAATCTGAAGTCAAGTGGGCCTTAGAAAGCATCACTATGAACAAAGCTAGTGGAGGTGATGAAATTCCAGTTGAGCTATTTCAAATCCTAAAAGATGATGCTGTGAAAGTGTTGCACTCAATATGTTAGCAAATTTGGAAAACTCAGCAGTGGCCACAGGACTAGAAAAGGTCAGTTTTCATTCCAAACCCAAAGAAAGGCAGTGCCAAAGAATGTTCAAACTAACACACAATTGCACTCATATCACATGCTAGCAAAGTAATGCTCAAAATTCTCCAAGCCAGGCTCCAATAGTACGTGAAGCAAAAACTCCCAGATGTTCAAGGTGGATTTAGAAAAGGCTGAGGAACCAGAGATCAAACTGCCAACATCTGTCAGATCATAGAAAAAGCAAGAGAATTCCAGAAAAACATTTACTTCTGCTTCATTGACTATGCTAAAACCTTTGAGTGTGTGGATCACAACAAACTGTGGAAAATTCTTCAAAAGATGAGACTACCAGACCACCTTACCTGCATCCAGAGAAACCCGTATGGAGGTCAAGAAGCAACAGTTAGAACCCGACATGGAACAACGGACTGGTTCAAAACTGGGGAAGGAATATGTCAAGGCTGTATACTGTCACCCTACTTATATAACTTATATGCAAAATACATCATGCGAAATGCCAGGCTAGATGAAGCACAAGATGGAATCAAGATTGCTGGGAGAAATATTGTAACCTCAGATATGAAGATGACATCACCCTTATGGCAGAAAGCAAAGAAGAACTAAAGAGCCTCTTGAGGAAAGTGAAACGGGAAAGTGAAAAAGTTGGCTTAAAATTCAACATTCAAAAAACTAAAGACGGCTTCACAGGAGAATTCTATCAAACACTTAGACAAGAGCTAATGCCTATCCTTTTAAAACTCTTTCAAAAAACTGCAGAGGAAGAAACACTTTCAAACTCATTCTATGAGGCCACCATCACCCTGATACCAAAACCAAACAAAAATAACACAAAAAAATAAAACTACAGGCTGATATCACTGATGAATATAGATGCAAAAATTCTCAACAAAATTTTAGCAAACAGAATTCAGCAATACATAAAAAAGCTCATACACCATGACAAGTTGGGTTTATTCCAGGGATACAAGGATTCTTCAATATATGCACATCAATCAATGTGATATACCATATTAAAAAATTAAAAGATAAAAACCATTTAATAATCTCAATGGATGCAGAAAAATCCTTTGACAAAATTCAGCACCCATTTATGATTAAAACTCTTCAAAAAATGGGCATAGAAGGAACCTACCTCAACATAGTAAAGGCCATATATGATAAGCAAACATTATTCTCAATGGTGAAAAACAAAAGCGTTCCCACTAAGATCAGGGACAAGGCAAGGGTGTCCACTTTCACCACGATTATTCTACATGGTTCTGGAAGTCCTATCTTCAGCAATCAGATAAGGCAAAGAAATAAAAGGAATCCAGATCAGAAAAGAAGAAGTAAAGGTCTCACTGTTTGCAGATGACATGATACTGTACATAGAAAACCCTAAAGATAGCATGGGAAAATTACTAGAGCTAATCAGTGAATTTAACAAAGTTGCAAGATACAAAATCAATACACAGAAATCACTTTCATTTCTATATGGTAACAGTGAAAAATCAGAATGAGAAATTAAGGAATCAATCCCATTCACCATTGGAACAAAAAGAATTCAATATCTAGGAATAACCAGTAACACTGAAGAAGCTGAAGTTGAAAGGTTCTATGAAGACCTACAAGACCTTTTAGAACTAACACCCCAAAAGATGTCCTTTTCATTATAGGGGACTGGAATGCAAAAGTAGGAAGTCAAGAAACACCTGGAGTAAAAGGCAAATTTGGCCTTGGAATATGGAATGAAGCAGGGCAAAGGCTAATAGAGTTTTGCCAAGAGAATGCACTGGTCATAGCAAACACCCTCTTCCAACAACACAAGAAAAGACTCTACACATGGACATCACCAGATGGTCAACACCGAAATCAGATTGATTATATTCTTTGCAGCCAAAGATGGAGAAGCTCTATATAGTCAGCAAAAACAAGACCGGGAGCTGACTGTGGCTCAGATCATGAAGTACTTATTGCCAAATTCAGGCTTAAATTGAAGAACGTAGGGAAAACTACTAGACCATTCAGGTATGACCTAAATCAAATCCCTTATGATTATACAGTGGAAGTGAGAAATAGATTTAAGGGCCTAGATCTGATAGATAGAGTGCCTGATGAGCTATGGAATGAGGTTCGTGACATTGTACAGGAGACAGGGATCAAGACCATCCCCATGGAAAAGAAAAGCAAAAAAGCAAAATGGCTGTCTGGGGAGGCCTTACAAAAAGCTGTGAAAAGAAGAGAAGCGAAAAGCAAAGGAGAAAAGGAAAGACATAAGCATCTGAATGCAGAGTTCCAAAGAATAGCAAGAAGAGACAAGAAAGCTTTCTTCAGCGATCAATGCAAAGAAATAGAGGAAAACAACAGAATGGGAAAGACTAGAGATCTCTTCAAGAAAATTAGAGATACCAAGGGAACATTTCATGCAAAGATGGGCTCGAAAAAGGACAGAAATGGTATGGACCTAACAAGCAGAAGATATTAAGAAGAGGTGGCAAAAATACACAGAAGAACTGTACAAAAAAGATCTTCACTACCAAGATAATCACAATGGTGTGATCACTGACCTAGAGCCAGACATCCTGGAATGTGAGGTCAAGTGGGCCTTAGAAAGCAACACTATGAACAAAGCTAGTGGAGGTGATGGAATTCCAGTTGAGCTATTTCAAATCCTGAAAGATGATGCTGTGAAAGTGCTACACTCAATATGCCAGCAAATTTGGAAAACTTAGCAGTGGCCACAGGACTAGAAAAGGTCAGTGTTCATTCCAATCCCAAAGAAAGGCAATGCCAAAGAATGCTCAAACTACCGCACAATTGCACTCATCTCATATGCTAGTAAAGTAATGCTCAAAATTCTCCAAGCCAGGCTTCAGCAATATGTGAACCGTGAACTTCAGGCTGGTTTTAGAAAAGGCAGAGGAACCAGAGATCAAATTGCCAACATCCGCTGGATCATCGAAAAAGCAAGAGAGTTCCAGAAAAATATCTATTTCTGCTTTATTGACTATGCCAAAGCCTTTGACTGTGTGGATCAAGGTCCATCTAGTCAAGGCTATGGTTTTTCCAGTGGTCATGTATGGGTGTGAGAGTTGGACTATGAAGAAAGCTGAGTGCCGAAGAATTGATGCTTTTGAACTGTGGTGCTGGAGAAGACTCTTGAGAGTCCCTTGAACTGCAAGGTGATCCAACCAGTCCATTCTAAAGGAGATCAGTCCTAGGTGTTCTTTGGAAGGAATGATATTAAAGCTGAAACTCCAGTACTTTGGCCACCTCATGTGAAGAGTTGACTCAGATGCTGGAGGGATTGGGGGCAGGAGGAGAAAGGGACGACAGAGGATGAGATGGCTGGATGGCATCTCTGACTCAATGGATGTGAATTTGAGTGAACTCTGGGAGTTGGTGATGGACAGGGAGGCCTGGTGTGCTGCAATTCATGGGGTTGCAAAGAGTCGGACACGACTGAGTGACTGAACTGAACTGAAGGAGACAAAAGAACTGTACGCAGAAAATTATAAGACACTAATGAAAGAAATCAAAGATGACATAAACAGATGGAGAGATATTCCATGTTCCTGCGTAGGAAGAATCAATATTGTGAAAATGACTATATTACCAAATGCAATCTACAGATTCAATGTGATCCCTATCAAATTACCATTGGCATTTTCACAGAAATAGAACAAAAAATTTCACAATTCTTATGGAACCACAAAAGACACAGACTAGCCAAAGCAGTCTTGCAAAAGAAGACTGGATCTGGAGGAATCAACCTTCCTGTCTGTATTACAAAGACAAGTATGTCATCAAGACAGTATGGTACTGGCACAAAAACAGAAATACAGACCAATGGAACAAGATAGAAAGCCCAGAAATAAACCCATGCATCTATGGTACCTTATTTTTGACAAAGGAGGTAAGAATATACAATGGAACAAAGATAGCCTCTTCAATAAATGGTGCTGGGAAGACTGGACAACTACATGTAAAAGAATGAAATTAGAACACTTCCTAACACCATACACAAAGATAAACTCAAAATGGATTAAAGACCTAAATTTAAGACCAGAAACTATAAAACTCTTAGAAGAAAACATAGGCAGAACACTTGATGACATAAATCAAAGAAAGATCCTCTATGACCCTCCTACCTCCTAGAGTAATGGAAACAAAAACAAAAGTAAACAAGTGGGACCTGATTAAACTTAAAAGCTTTTGCACAGCAAAGGAAACTATAAGCAAGGTGAAAAGACAACCTTCAGAATGGGAGAAAATAATAGGAAATGAAACAACTGAGAGAGGATCAATTTCCAAAATACACAAGCAGCTCATACAACTCAATACCAGAAAAACAAACAACCCAGTCCAAAAGTGAGAAAAAGACCTGAACAGACATCTCTCCAAAGAAGACATACAGATGGCTAACAGACACATGAAAAGATGCTCAACATCGCTCATTATTAGAGAAATGCAAATCAAAACCACAATGAGATTTCACCTCACACTAGTCAGAATGGCCATCACCAAAAGTCTACAAACAATAAATGCTGGAGAGGGTATGGAGAAAAGGGAACACTCTTGCACTGTTGGTGGGAATGTAAATTGATACAGCCACTATGAAAGACAGTATGGAGATTCCTTAAAAAACTAGGAATAAAACCACCATATGACCCAGAAATCCCACTCCTAGGCATATACCGGAGAAGGCAATGACACCCCACTCCAGTGTTCTTGCCTGGAGAATCCCAGGGACAGGGGAGCCTGGTGGGCTGCTGTCTATGGAGTCGCACAGAGTCGGACACGACTGATGCGACTTAGCAGCAGCAGCACCAGCAGGCATATACCCTAAGGAAACCAAAATTGAAAAGGACACATGTAACCCATTGGTCACTGCAGCACTATTACAATAGCTAGAACATGGAAGCAACCCAGATGTCCATTGACTGATGAATGGGTAAAGATGTGGTACATATACACCATGGAATATTACTCAGCCATAGAAAGGAACACATTTGAGTCAGTTCTGATGAGGTGGATGAATCTAGAACCTATTATAGAGAGTGATAATGCCACTCACTAACTGAAGGTAGAAATTTTTAAAATTCAGTTTATTTAATTTAGTATATGTGAAAAGCAGAGCTGAAGGAACATAAAAGGATCTTTTGTGTTTTTTATTTTTGTTTTGCTTTGTTGGAACTCTACTATAAGGAGTACATAGCTGGGTGTATCTAAGCTTTCTTAATGAAAGTTTAAAAAAATTTTTTTATTTCTCTGAACTCTTTAATAGAGCAATTAATTAGAACTAATGCCATTAACAAACCAAGGGAAATAAACTGAATTATTTCATTCCTTTTAAAAAAAAAAAGAGAAAGATAAATATCATGTTCTAACACAGATACACATAATCTAGAAAAATAGTACTGAAGAATTTATTTACAGGGCAGCAGTGGAGAAACAGATACATAGAATAGACTTATGGACATGGGGAGAGGGGAGGAGAGGGTGAGATGTATGGAAAGAGTAACATGGAAACTTACATTACCATATGTAAAATAGATAGCCAATGGGGATTTGCTGTATGGCTCAGGAAACCCTATAGGGGCTCTGTATCAACCTGGAGGGGTGAGATGGGGAGGGAGGTTCAAAAGTGAGGGGATATATGGGACCTATGGCTGATTCATGTTGAGGTTTGACAGAAAACAATAAAATTCTAGAAAGCAATTATCCTTCAAAAAAAAAAAATCTAAGATCACGGCATCCTGTCCCATCTCTTCATGGAAAATAGATGGGGAAACAATGGAAACAGTGACAGACTTTACTTTCTTGGGCTCCAAAATCACTGCAGATAGTGACTGCAGCCTGAAAATTAAAAGCACTTGCTCTTTGAAAGAAAAGCGATGACAAACCTAGACAGTGTATTAAAAAACAGAGACATTACTTTGCTGACAAACGTCCGTCTAGACAAAGCGATGGTTTTTACAATAGTCATGTATAGGTGTGAGAGTCAGACCATAAAGAAGGCTGAAAGCTGAAGAATTGGTGCTTTTGAATTGTGGTGTTGGAGAAGACTCTTGAGAGTCCACTGGCCTGCAAGGAGATCAAACCAGTCAATCCTAAAGGAAATCAGTCCTGAAAATTCATTAGAAGGCCTGATGCTGAAGCTGAAACTCCAATACTTTTACCACCTGATGCGAAGAACTGACTCATTGGAAAAGACCTTCATGCTGGGAAAGACTGAAGGCAGGAGGAGAAGGAGATGACAGAGGATAAGATGGTTGGTGGCATCACTGACTCAATGGACATGAGTTTGGGCAAACTCCGGGAGATGGTGAAGGACAGGGAAGCCTGGCGTGCTGTGGTTCATGGGGTCACAAAGCGTCGGACACAACTGAAGGACGGAACAACAGCAACATGAGAACAGGGGTTGGTTTGACATGCGCTCCAATGCATATAAACTGCCCAGTGGAGCAGCTTCAGGCAAACAATAAGTATTTGTTGAATGAATGCATGGGTGCTGACAAACTCAAACTCTCTTCTCTGCTCCACTGATTATCTCCTGCTTGTTTCAGATGCCCTGATTAAAACTCATCTTTCTTTAAGTTTCTAATTCATCTGCCTATGCACTTAAAATGCTATGTTGCTGGGTAGAGTCTAGAAGAGTCTAGACAGTCTTCTCTGTCTAGAAGAGAACAATACAGCTGTGCTAATCTCCAACAATCCTGGAATATTAGAACGTTTTTATTGGTTTAATTTCTGATTTTTCTCACTTAAATCTACATGTGGAAGCCAGCTGTAAGCAACATTACCTTACTCACCCAAGGATTTTCATCAGGTACTAAAAGCTAAATAATCAAGGCCAACTTGTAAGTCATTAGTACCAAAATTTCTGTTAAAATCATTTGCTGTTGACTATTTTATCCAAATGAATGATAAATTTCAAAGAACCAATCCAAAAAGACCAATATACTTACTAAATACATAAGGGACACAGACACAAGTGACCCAGCGGGATGTCCCCGGCTTTACCTGGACCACAGGACTGCTGCATCCAGGCTGGCCATACACAGGAGGCAGACAAAACTGCTGCTGCTGCTAAGTCGCTTCAGTCGTGTCCGACTCTGTGCGACCCCATAGACGGCAGCCCACCAGGCTCCCCCATCCCTGGGATTCTCCAGGCAAGAACACTGGAGTGGGTTGCCATTTCCTTCTCCAATGCATGAGAGTGAAAAGGGAAAGTGAAGTCGCTCAGTGGTGTCCGACTCCTAGCGACCCCATGGACTGCAGCCTACCAGGCTCCTCCATCCATGGGATTTGCCAGGCAAGAGTACTGGAGTGGGGTGCCATTGCCTTCTCTGGAGATAAAACTGAGGGACCTCAAATAAGGAGCATCCATCAAGTGGGAATAGGAAGTAAATACCTCAACCTAAACTTGTCTCCAGGCCAAAACCTCTGAGCTGCATTTTGGTGCATATGCATGTCAGACTCACAGGGAATAAGACAGGGCACTTAGGAGAAATATTTAGAAAAATTTCTAGAAAAGTCCATTTTGCTTCCGAGAGGAATGTGCATTCCATTCTCAGTAGTCAGGTCAGTCGCTCAGTCATGTCTGACTCTTTGCAACCCCATGGACTGCAGCATACCAGGCTTCCCTATCCATCACCAAATCCTAGAGCTTACTCAAATTTCTGTCCATCTAGTTGGTGATGCCATCCAACCATCTCATTCTCTGTCATCCCCTTCTCCTCCTGCCTTCAGTCTTTCCCAGCATGGGGGTCTTTTCCAGTGAGTCAGTTCTTTGCAGCAGGTTGCCAAAATATTGGAGTTTCAGTGTCAGCCACAGTCCTTCCAATGAATATTCAGGACTGATTTCCTTTAGGATGGACAGGTTGATCTCCTTGCTGTCCAGTGGACTCTGAAGAGTCTTCTCCAACACCACAGTTCAAAAGCACTAATTCTTTGGCACTCAGCTTTCTTCATAGTCCAACTCTCATATCCATACATGGGTACTGGAAAAACCATAGCTTTGACTAGACGGACCTTTGTTGGAAAGTAATGGCCCTGCTTTTTAATATGCTGTCTAGGTTGGCCATAACTTTTTTTTTTTTCCAAGGAGCAAGCGTCTTTTAATTTCATGGCTGCAGTCACCATCTGCAGTGATTTTGGAGTCCCCCCAAAATAAAGTCTGTCACTGCTTCCATTGTTTCCCCATCTATTTGCCATGAAGTGACGGGACTGCATGCCATGATCTTAGTTTTCTGAATGTTGATTTTTAAGCCAACTTTTTCACTCTCCTCTTTCACTTTCATCAAGAGGCTTTTTAGTTCTGTGCTTTCTGCCATAAGGGCGGTGTCATCTGCATATCTGAGGCTACTGATATTTCTCCCAGCAATCCTGATTCCAGCTTGTGCTTCATCCAGCCCAGCATTTCTCATGATATACTCTGAATATAAGTTAAATAAGCAGGGTGACAATATACAGCCTGACGTACTCCTTTCTTGATTTGGAATCAGTCTGTTGTTCCATGTTGGGTTCTAACTGTTGCTTTTTGACCTGCATACAGATTTCTCAGGTAAAGTGGTCTGGTATTTCCATCTCTTTAAGAATTTTCCACAATTTGTCATGATCCACTCAACATTCAGAAAACGAAGATCATGGCATCTGGTCCCATCACTTCATGGGATATAGATGGGGAAACAGTGGAAACAGTGTCAGACTTTATTTTTCTGGGCTCCAAAATCACTGCAGATGGTGACTGCAGCCATGAAATTAAAAGACGCTTACTCCTTGGAAGGAAAGTTATGACCAACCTAGATAGCATATTCAAAAGCAGAGACATTACTTTGCCAACAAAGGTCCGTCTAGTCAAGGCTATGGTTTTTCCAGTGGTCATATGGATGTGAGAGTTGGACTGTGAAGAAGGCTGAGCGCCGAAGAATTGATGCTTTTGAACTGTGGTGTTGGAGAAGACTCTTGAGAGTCCCTTGGACTGCAAGGAGATCCAATCAGTCCATTCAGAAGGAGATCAGCCCTGGGATTTCTTTGGAAGGAATGATGCTAAAGCTGAAACTCCAGTACTTTGGCCACCTCATGTGAAGGGTTGACTCATTGTAAAAGACTCTGATGCTAGGAGGGATTGGGGCAAGAGGAGAGGGGGATAACAGAGGATGAGATGGCTGGATGGCATCACTGAATTGATGGATGTGGGTCTGAGTGAACTCCAGGAGTTGGTGATAGACAGGGAGGCCTGGTGTGCTGCGATTCATGGGGTCGCAAAGAGTTGGACACAACTGAGCAACTGAACTGAACTGAACAGACACAGTCTAAGGTTTTGGTGTCGTCAATAAAGCAGAAGTAGATGTTCCTCTGGAACTCTCTTGCTTTTTCAATGATCCAGTGGATGCTGGCAATTTGATCTCTTGTTCCATCAGAACAAGACCCAGTTTCCCCCACAGTCAGTCTCTCCCATCAGGAAGCTTCCATAACCCTCCTATCCTTCTCCATCAGAGGGCAGAAAGAATGAAAACCACAATCACAGAAAACTAACCAATTTGATCACATGGACCACAGACTTGTCTAACTCAATGAAACTATGAGCCATGCCATGTAGGGCCACCCAAGATGGACAGATCATGGTGGAGAGTTCTGACGAAATGTGGTCCACTGGAGAAGGGAATGGCAAACCACTTCAGTATTCTTGCCTTGAGAACTCCATGAACAGTATGAAAAGGCAAAATAATAGGACACTGAAAGGGGAACTCCCTGGGTCAGTAGGTGCCCAATATGCTACTGGAGATCAGTGGAGAAATAACTCCAGAAAGAATGAAGGGATGGAGCCAAAGCAAAAATAATACCCAGTTGTGGATATGACTGGTGGTAGAAGTAAAGTCCGATGATACAAAGAGCAATATTGCATAGGAACCTGGAATGTTAGGTCCATGAATCAAGGCAAATTGGAAGTGGTCAAATAGGAGATGGCAAGAGTGAATGTTGACATTCTAGGAATCAGCAAACTAAAATGGACTGGAATGGGTGAATTTAACTCAGGTGACCATTATATCTACTACTGTGGGCAGGAATCCCTTAGAAGAAATGGAGTAGCCATCATAGTCAACAAAAGAGTCTGAAATGCAGTACTTGGATGCAATCTCAAAGATGACAGAATGATCTCTGTTCATTTCTAAGGCAAACCATTCAGTATCACAGTAATTCAAGTCTATGCCCCAACCAGCAACCCTGAAGAAGCTGAAGTTGAATGGTTCTATGAAGACCTATAAGACCTTCTAGAACTAACACCCAAAAAAGATGTCCTTTTCATTATAGGGGATGGGAATGCAAAAGTAGGAAGTCAAGAGATACGTGGAGTAACAGGCAAATGTGGCCTTGGAGTACAGAATGAAGCAGGGCAAAGGCTAATAGAGTTTTGCCAAGAGAACCCACTGGTCATATCAAACTCTCTCTTCCAACAACTCAAGAGAAGACTCTACACATGGACATCACCAGATGGTCAATACTGAAATCAGATTGATTTCATCTCCATCTCCAAAGATGGAGAAGCTCTACACAGTCAGCAAAAAACCAGGAGCTGACTGTGGCTCAGATCATGAACTCCTTATTCTCAGGCTCAGACTTAAATTGAAGAACATAGGGAAAAGCACTAGACCATTCAGGTATGACCTAAATCAAATCCCTTATGATTATACAGTGGAAGTGAGAAATAGATTTAAGGGCCTAGATCTGATAGATAGAGTGCCTGATGAACTATGGACGGAGGTTCATGACATTGTACAGGAGACAGGGATCAAGACTATCCCCAAGAAAAAAAAATGAAAAAGGCAAAATGGTTGTCCAAGGAGGCCTTACAAATAGCTGATAAAAGAAAAGATGTGAATGGCAAAGGAGAAAAGGAAAGATATACCCATTTGAATGCAGAGTTCCAAAGAATAGCAAGGAGAGATAAGAAAGCCTTCCTCAGTTATCAGGCAAAGAAATAGAGGGAAACAATAGAATGGGAAAGACTAGAGATCTCTTCAAGAAAGTTAGAGATACCAAGGGAACATTTCATGCAAAGATGGGCTCGATAAAGGACAGAAATGGTATGTACCTAACAGAAGCAGAAGATATTAAGAAGAGGTGGCAAGAATACACAGAAGAACTATAGCAAAAAGATCTTCATGACCCAGATAACCACAATGGTGTGATCACTCGCCTAGAGCCAGACATCCTGGAATGTGAAGTCAAGTGGGCCTTAGGAAGCATCACTACAAACAAAGCTAGCAGAGGTGATGGAATTCCAGTTGAGCTATTTCAAATCCTAAAAAATGATGCTGTGAAAGTGCTGCACTCAATATGCCAGCAAATTTGGAAAACTTAGCAGTGGCCACAGGACTGGAAAAGGTCAGTTTTCATTCCAATCCCAAAGAAAGGCAATGCCAAAGAATGGTCAAACTACTGCACAATTGCACTCATCTCACACGCTAGCAAAGTAATGCTCAAAATTCTCCAAACCGGGCTTCAGCAGTACGTGAACCGTGAACTACCAGATGTTCAAGCTAGATTTTAAAAAGGCAGATGAACCAGAGATCAAATTGCCAACATCAGTTCCCAGCACAGGATGAAATATCTATTAACTTGCTAAATACATTTTTTATTTATAAAAGAAATAAAGGTCATTAGAGAAGATTTGGGAAGTAGAGAAATAAAGGGTACCACTCACAGTTGCTAATACCACCAGAATCAAAGATTAACTAATAATGGTAAAATGGGGCAAAAAAAGTGTTCGTCTTCGTCAGTTTCACACACTTGTCTGCCAAGACTACGGAAAAGAGCTTAGTGTATTGATTTAAAGAGGTGAGGGGGGACTGAATGTGTTTAGGATAAAAAGGAAATCTTAATTATCGTTACTTATATTCCTTAGCTTTACATACATTTTACTGTGAGATAGCCTGAAGTCTTGGTGCTGGGGGCTCTTTTGCTCCTTCAAGTGTCATTTCTCAGGGAGAATGTAATGGACTTGCCCCTTAACATTTACTCCACTCCTCCCTGTTTGACTTTTGGTCACTTTGTTTGAGGATTTAACCTCTACTAAACGGTAGTGGGCTTCCCCAGTGGTGCTAGTGGTAAAGAACCTAGCTGCCAGTGCAGGAGACATAGAGATGCCAGTTCCATCTCTGGGTCAGGAAGATCCCCTGGAGGAGGGCGTGGCAACCTGCTCCAGTATTCTTGCCTGGAGAATCCCATGGACAGAGGAGCCTGGCGGGCTACAGTCCACAGCGTCGCACAGAGTTGGACACAACTGATGTGACTTAGCATGCAGGCAAGCACAAAGGGAACGTACATTTGGATTATTCAAGTTATCCTTGGTGCTGATTGGTTCATCCCTGAGATGTCTGGCCAAGAAGACACGAGAAGATGTTTGCTATCAGCTTTTTGGAAAGTTCTGGAGGCAGTCCCAGGAAGCACACGTCACACACAGTCCTGTAAAGAAGCAAACTTAAAACTAAATCACTATCAGCCATGGTAGAGGAGAGAGATGTAAAACAAATCCTGGACAACAAGGTTAAATAGGTGGATTTACAAACACCAAGCCTGTGCCTGTAAAGTGAAACTGAAAGTGTCAGTCGCTCAGTCATGTCTGACTGTCTGTGACATCATGGGCTGTAGCCCGCCAGGCTCTTGCCTGGGAATTCTCTAGGCAAGAACACTGGAGTGAGCTGCCATTTCCTTCTCCAGGGGATCTTCCCAACCCAGGGATTGAACCCATGTCTCTTGCATCTCCTGCAATGCAGGCGGATTCTTTACTGTCTGAGCCACTAGGGAAGGCCAAGGAGTTGGCTAACAGATCCAGAACAGTGGTGGGCTTTGGCTCGCTCTTTGCTACTTTTTATGAGATATTACAAGAAACATGAGCAGAAAGGAAGTGCTGGTTTGTAAGCAGAGACAGGAGAGAGTGAAGCTGGTCCGGCAGTGGGGTGCTGGCTGAACTCACATGACCAGGAAGGGGTCCCTCCTCAGCCTGATGTTTCACATGGTCTCAGGAGAGCCACCATTCACGTGAAAGAGACACGGCAGAGTAAGGAGACAAAGACAGAAGGACGTCAAGGGGGTGGGCCTGTGTGCCGTCAGGAGTGTGGGAAGTGGCTGGTCTTGAACAGATAAGAAGCCTACTGTGATTCCGAGGAAATGATGTCGCCAGAGAAGCCACATCACTAGCCTGCAAAGTACGCCTGTGATGATTCAAGCCCTAAGTGGACTCACCAGCCCACCTGCAAGCGATGCTCGCAGAAACTGGACTGTGAAACGGATGTGCCGAAGTGTACCTTAGGTAACGCAACAGAGGATGACAGGGAAGGATGACCTGTCAAAGAATGGAGCTAGAAGACACAGGAGACAGTGTGCAAGAGAGTTTTACCCAGAAAGCAGAAGTAGGCCAATCTAGGAACTCCTCCTGCCAGCCACCCCCTGCCAGACCAAAGGTTACTCCAAAGTGCCCTTGCAGGAGAGTTCCATTACTGCTATGGACCAGTTCTTCCTCTGTCTAAAAGACATTGGGCCATTTGTAGAGAGGTGGATGGACCTCAAGTCTGTTATACAGAGAGAAGACAGAGAAAAACAACCACCGTATACTAACATGTATATGTGGAATCTAGAAAAATGGTACTGATGAAGCTATTCGTAGGGAAGGAATGGAGACGCAGATGGAGAGCATGGACTTGTGGACTCAGTGGGGAAGGGGGAGGAGGGGGACAAATTGAGAGCGTAGTCCTGACATATACACACCACCATGTGTGAAACAGACAGCTAGAGGGAAGCTCTGTATAGCCCATGGAGCTCAGCCTGGCGCTCTGTGATGAGCCAGAGGGGAGGGAGGCTCAGGAGGGAGGGGGAGTGTGTATGCAGAGAGCGGATTCACTGCACTGTAGAGCAGGAACACAGCACTGTAAAGCAAATAGACTCCAGTGTTTTGAAAAGGCAATCTTTAAACGCAGCTATATCGTACTTGAGTTCCCATGTGGTGTGTGAAGGTGTCGCGTGTGTGTTTTAGGTGGGATGGTATACCTGACTTGTCTTTTGTTACATAGCTGTGCAGACCAGGAGGAGCTATTCCATCCCTAATGGAAATAACTGAGGATCCGCAGATGGATCGAACCCTGGAGCAGGAAAGGGTTCAGTGCATCTTGCTTCTTCCTTGGGGGAAGTTGGGGATGGTCTTTAAGCGGCCAGAGGGTAGACAGTATGGAGACTCAGCTGTCCACCACACTCATCCTCTCCTCCTCTGCAGCTATCTGCGCCATGACTGGCTAGCCACGCTACACTTCCTAGCCACAGTCGCCAGAACTTATGGCCATTTAACTAAGGTCTTGCTGACAGAACATGAGTCAAGTGAGTTAAGAGTACCAGGTAGGGACCTTGGAGAGCGAGGTTTCCCCCTCCCGTCTCTCCTGCCTCCTGCCATAAGCTTGAGCACAGACACACCTGCCTGGCAAGTTAAAGCCGGCAGTTAAAGCCAGCTTTATCTTGCACCAAGCTCCTGCATGCAAGAAGGCCCAGGGCAGGGGTTCCCCAATTTCCTCCTTGTTTCACAGTGCCCATTCCGGGGGGAAAAAAGTATCTAATGATTCCGTTTCCAAGTGGTTAGGTTAAAAAAAGTTACAAATGTAGGTCCTGAGAGTAGTCTGGTAGGGCCATTTGAAAAAAATACTACATAAAAAGTTGAGAGAGAAATATTCTTACATAACCATCACTGCTTACTAATGAGATTTGTGCATCTGTTGAGCTTTGCACAACTTCTCAAACACCCCCAACTTTATTTCCTCTGCAGTGTTGATTTGGGCACAATATTTGCTTTTG
Organism: Bison bison bison; assembly: GCF_000754665.1. Classification (NCBI taxonomy): domain Eukaryota; kingdom Metazoa; phylum Chordata; class Mammalia; order Artiodactyla; family Bovidae; genus Bison; species Bison bison. The sequence continues at coordinate 6,339,984 of NW_011494808.1, forward strand.
AAAATTACAAGTCCTGAAAACCCAGCTTCACACAAAGAAATGACATCACTGAAAGGAAGGTAGTGTAAGATCTAATGTTGAAAGTGATCTATCTCATGTGCGTTTTGGGTTACTTTGTTGCAACAATTAGCATTGCCCTAACGAATACATTAACTAAACTCTTGGATGTCCTTCAAAGAAATGTGAGGAAGTATCATGCTGAGTTAGAATGAGTGGGTTTCCCCTGCTCGCTATTGTTGAGCTGACAAGTATGAGCAGGAGCGTGGAAGAACTGGATCAGTACTCTTGGGATATAACCTTCTAATGAGCGCAATGACCCTCTCAGAGAGCCTCCGAGGGATATGACCTTCCAATGAGCGATGAACCTCTCAGAGAGCCTCCGAGCAACTTTACTGCTATCATCCTTGGTCCCCCTCTCAAAGGACAATTCTGGAATGTTCAATAGAGAAATCTTGAAGAACGAGTAGAAATTGGATAAACACAAATTATTCTGACTAGCTTATTAATTCAGAAAATATGTACCAAGCACTTACTGGGTATGCGTTACTGCTGGATGTTAAATAAAACATATACAGTACCACTCCATGTGGAATATATTCTTTGCAAACTATTCTTAGGAAAAAGAAATCCACATTCCTTATTGCTTTGACAGACTGAATTCTGATACTTCGTTGAGCCAAAAATCCAGTGTCCACTCTGTGTAATGTCACTGCCTGAGAAACAAAAGGTTAGCTTGGTGTGCTCAGGTATTTTTCCCATGGATCACATTCACTGTCTACCTCGACTAGCTAGTTTGTACATCAGCTAACAGTGTTCTACTTTGAAGTTGAGTCAAAGGAGCTGTTCTTTAAATAAACTTAAATATGAACCTCGTGCTTCTGAGAGCTGAAAGGGCATTAAGCCAAGACCTTCCTTGCCTCCCTGACTTACTCTCAGGAGTTTTCAGCCGCCCTTTGCTTCCTATCTTCTGCAAGCTGAAATGGTTAGCTGTGATCCCAGCATGCCATGGCTAAAAGTTCTCCCTTCTGCACCTGGAGAATCCCATGGATGGAGGAGCCTGGTGGGCTACAGTCATGGGGTTGCAAAGAGTCGGACACGACTGAGCGACTTCCCTTCCGCACGTGGGGAACTCTGACCTGTCCTTCAAGCCTAAGTTGAACGTTGCCTTTTTGGCCCAGTCTTCTACACTGTCTCCGAGGAGTGAGGATCCCTCCCTCCTCTAAGTTCTCTCTGCACTTTATGAATAAGCCCATGAATTTCTATATGCACATTTCTATTACAGTACTTCTCAAATTACATACTCCTTTTTGGCTGGTGTATTTATTTGGATTAGGGGTTGGTTTATTTCAATTACGGGGCTTCCCTTGTAGCTCAGTTGGGAAAGAGTCTGCCTGTAATGGAGGACACCTGGGTTAGATCCTGCGTTGGGAAGATCCCCTGGAGAAGGAAATGGCAACCCACTCCAGTGTTCTTGCCTGGAGAATCCCATGGACAGAAGAACCTGGCAGGCTACAGTCTACGGGGTTGCAAGAGTCGGGCATGACTGAGTGACTAAGCACACACACAGGGGTTGGTCAGTTTTTTCTGCAAAGGGCCTGATAATAACAATTTTAGACTTCATGACCTATAGGATCTCTGCTGCAACTACTGAACTCTGTCATTGCCAAGGGAAAATGGCATCCAGAGATTACATGCAAAGGATGGGCATGGCAGGTGTCAGTAAAACTCCTGCTGGAGGGCAGGTATGGTCAAAGGAAAAATCTAAGTCTTCAAGACAGGAAGGCCTACATTGCTTATAAAGTTTCCTAGGTCATTCATCTTCAGTAAATATGCATGGAATATGCTCCATGGCCATTTTCCAAAATCCTGTGGGGCTATCTGAACAATAGGATCCATTTTTGACTGGAAAAGTTTGGCCAGAGCTTTCACTTACAATATATAGCTCACATCCAATAGAATGTGAGTAAGCCACAATGTTTAAGACATCACACTCAACTGGACACACAGACGCATGGTCTTTGGCCTCTAATATTGAGCCATACAATGTCTTATATTTCAATTGGTTGGTAATCTTCTAAAACAGACATCTGAAAATTTTAAAAAGTCTGTGTTCCCTGCTTTTCTTGCCAAATTGGAAAACATGGTCCTCATCCATCAAACTTCCATCATGGTGACAGTCAGCTGGATGCAAACAGTAGCTGCCTTTAAAGGAATAAGTAAGCGCCAGTTTTCCCCAGCCACTGCTACTCTCTATCACTCCCCAACTATGTGTCATTACCACTGATCGCCTAACATCTGTCCAACCTCTTTCTTTTCTGTCGTCCTGTGAGTTTGTAACTCTTCATACAGTTATTAAGAATTCCTGGGTGACCTGAGACCACAAGTTTTCAGTTTTTCTTGCACCCATTAAGTTTTATTCCTTTCCTGTATGCCCAAGGTAAGCACACCAGTTTGTGATAAATCCATTTTGTATCTGCATGCCTTGATGTTGGGAGGGAGGGACCTGAGATTCTCTACTTATGCTCTTCTCATAAAAACATCACTTCTCCTTTCCTTGTTTCCTCTCCTTTTCACTTCTCCTCTCCTCTAGTCCTTGTTCCACCTTCTGAGTGTCCATCTATCTAATCTTATTTATCTATTTAGATTCTTCTTTTTAAAAATGCAAATACTCACTTTTCAGTGATAAAATACAGGCACCAGCTCGTATGCATCTTGAGCTCTAGTAGAGAGTCCATCTGAATGTTTATAGTAGCCACTTGCTAACCTGAATGAATAAGCAATTATCCAAATACGAAGGCAAAACTCCCTTGCTATTGGCAGGGAGGTTTGTGTTCCCGTGAGGGGTGCCTCACTTGTGGAGCTGGGCTGAGTCACACCTGTCTGCTGGTCTGCCTTCAATCATGTAGCCTGAACTGTGACAGGGATGTTCTGGGTTAGAGCATCTAGTTCAACTAAGACTAGTAACACCAGCCAACATTTACTGAGTACTCTCTGTATCCAAGACTCTGCTAAGACCGCTTACAAATACACAATGTTTACTCATAAGACATCCACGGAGCATCCACTATTATTACATTCATTTTATGAGGAAACTGTGATATAAACAAGTAGTTTGCCCAGGTCAAATGGAAGATCATGAATCTGAGCCCAGGAAGTGTGATTACAAAGCATGTTCTCTTGACCACTGACCCCTAGGACCCCTCCCTGACTCCTGATAGATGACCACACAGAAGAACCAAGCCTCTATCCAAACAAGTTCAGACCCAAGGCATTGCCAGTGGTCTACTAATTTAGCAATCATACTGCAGTCTAGCTGTAACAATGCTGCATTCCAGAACTACCCATATTCTTGTTTAGTAATGAAAAAAATAATGCAGATTTACTATTCCTAGGCTTAGAGAAGCTGGGATATTGGTAAGAATTTTAATGAAAACTTAAAAAATTGCATTATGTTTTTTTCAGTGTACACTGGGAATGACACTGCTCTAGCTTGATATTCTCTCGATACTCTGTTTGCTGAAATTTTTATTTTTTTATGACCAAAGTGGGCATTTGGTTACAGCTGCTTTAAAATTTTTCTGAGATAAAGATTAAAGTTGTACCTTAAAACAGGGAACTCTGGGACCTCCATTTCCCATCTGTCTGTGTTATAATGGACTTGGAATGACTTTCTGGGGAGGATCTTTCGTTGCCTGGGACTATTCCTGTGGCTTATTGCTAAGCAAAACAAGGTACCCTTCTACTGAGGCATAGCTCATTCTTAAAAACCCTGGCTTCACAGGAGGCTATTAATTCTACCTCAAGCTTGGCTGAAAAAGCACATGGCTTTGCACTTCTGGATAAAACGGAGCAGCTGTTCTCTATGTATTTTTTCCAGGAATATAACTTTAAACTCATTATTAATCCAGCAACATCTTTTTAAAAGTTGGCTGAGAGAAGAAGTACGTATGGAGTATTTTCCCAAATCTATGTCTAGAGTTCAGAAACAGTGAAGAAATTAGGTTATTTCCTAGCTGACATCCAAAATATTCAGAATGTGCATATATCCATTCTTTAAAAAAAAAAAAAAAAAAAAAAAAGCTCAGGGACTTCACAAACACAAAGCAAGAAAAAAACAGTTCACATTCGATCCTGGGGTGGATGGCGGACCATCAGAAACTGACAATTGGCTACAGGAGGTCAAATCTGCTGGAAACACAGCCTCGTTTCAGAGTTGATTTTCAGTGAATTTTGACAGCACAGTATAAATGCCATGGTCTATACTGAGGGATTGTCAGGGAAGAGCTGATGAAGGTTATCACTATGTTCCAATAAGGATGTTGTTCACAACATCACATTGTATCTTTCTAGAAAGACTCACTGGAGAAATTTCTTGACTTCCGGTTTAAGATGGCCGAGTAGAAGGACGTGTTCTCATCTACCAGAACACCAAAACTGCAACTAGCTGTTGAACAACCATTGACAGGAGGATGCTGTAACTCGCCAGAAAAAGATATCCCCTGTCCAAAGACAAAGAAGAAGCCACAATGAGATGATAGGAGGGGTGAAATCATGATAAAAACAAATCCCATACCTGCTGGGTGGGTGACCCACAAACTGGCGAACAATACCAAAGAGGTTCTCCCACTGTTGTGAAGGTTTTGAGCCCCAAGTCAGGGTTCCCAACCTGGGGATCAGGCAAGGGGACTGGGACTTCACAGGGAATCTGACCTTGAAGGTAAGTGGGATTTGATTACAAGACTTCCACAGAACTATGGGAAACAGAGACTCAACTCTTGGAGGGCACAGACAAAATCTTGTGTGCACCAAGACCCAGGGGAAAGGACAGTGACCCCACAGGAGACTGAACCAGACCTGCCAGCTATTGTTGGAGGGTCTTCTGTGGGGTAGCAGTGGCTCACTGCAGGGATAGGGGCATTGGCAGCAGCAGTCCTGAAAGATGCCCTTTGGAGGTTTGCTTGAAGGTCACTGCTAACTCTATCATAGAGCCTGCAGACCCCAGGGATGGGTTGCCTCAGGCCAAACAACTAACAGAGAGGGAGTGCACCACCATCCATCAGCTGATAATTGTATTAAAGCTTTATCCAGCAAGGCCCTGTCCCCCCAGAGCAAGATCCCATTTTCCCCACCAAGTTCCTCCCATCAGGAAGCTTACACAAGCCTCTTAGCCTCCTCCATCAAAGGGCAGACAGAAGAAGCAAGAAGAACCATAGTCCCACAGCAGCTAGACTAAAACCCACATTACAGAAAACTAATAAGGGTGAAAAAGCAGAGAATTATATCCCAGGTGAAGGGACAAGATAAAATCCCAGAAAAACAACTAAATGAAGTGATGATAGGCAACCTTCCAGAAGAAGAATTCAGAATAATTATAGTGAAGATGATCCAGGATCTTGGAAACAGAATTGAGAAGATGCAAGAAATGTTTACCAAAGATCTAGAAAACTAAAGAACAAACAGAGATGAAAAATACACTGGAAGGAATCAATAGCCGAATAAGTGAGGCAGAAGAACGGATAAGTGACCTGGAAGACAGAATGGTGGAAATGATTGTTACAGAGCAGAATATAGAGAAATTTATCTCTGATCTCAGTATCAGACAGGAAGGGGCTTCTCCAAGCAACTGGCTTCATTTCACTGATGAACCCTACAAATCATGTTTGCCCCTTCTCTTGGATGCTAAAAAGCTCTGCATCAAATGTGTGGGCCTTCTCTCCAAAGGTCAGGCTTCAGTGCTTGTCTTATCCCCAACACTGTCTCAGTCTTCCATGATCATTTGTACTTATCCTCATCTATTTTACTTTCTCTGTTATACTGATCAGAGTTTAGTAACACATAGAAGTAAGACTTTTTTTGACTGAGTAGAAATAAGCAGTTCCTTCCGTTCATGTCTTTTCTCCTGCAGGGACTGGTTCTGTTGATGGCCCTTGTTTCTCAAACTAAGACCCTGATGGTCATCTTTGACTCTTCCTTATCCTTCTCACCCACACTTGATTCTGCTTCAGATTCATCCACTTATAACTCTACTGATGCTACCTCAGTCAAGGCCAACAGCTCTCTTCTGGACCACCATAGTAACTGAACTGGTTTTCCTTCCTTGTGTCTAATCCATCCCCTTATCCAACCTATTCTCTGGGCATCAGCTATGCTGGAAAATCTGGCATGGTTTCCCTTTGGAAACCTTATGATATGGTCCAAATTTCCTAGAAGACTTTTCAAGTCCCTGGAAGATCTAGAACGAACACTTTTTGACCTGACCCAAGGAGCATCTTTGGCTTTCTCAAAAGTACAGTCCCTGTCCCTCTGTGTTTTGGACATTTGCCGATGGCTTCCTCTTCCTGGGACACTATTCCATACTCTGGCTCTTTTATTCACCTATTAATTTAAATGGTTTTTCTTTTTGGCAGGCATTCCTCACATCTTAGATTGGTTTACCCACTCCTGTTACATGCCCCCAGAAGCAGTTATTATTTGGCAAGAACAGATTACTGTGTCTGATCAGAGTTACTGATTTGATTGTCTGTTTTCCCTGCCACACAACAGATCAGGGATGCATTTTTGCTCACTTATCCAGCCCTAGTGCCTGCAACATTATAGAAATGTAACAAAAATCAATTGAATGAGATAAATCACCACCACACACTCACTCTAAAACACCAGAAATTAGGAACAGCTGATACAAGATTCAAGGGGAGGACCCACAAATTTAAAGAAATAACCTGCAAAGTGGCTCTCATTTTTGTGTAAAAAAATGTCATTACATTTGCTAACTCTCTTTCTATTTTACAATATTTTCACCTTAAAATAGAGGAGAACTCACATAAGCATATTGTTTCTGGGTTCATTCCTTACTCAGTTGCCAGAAATCACTACATTTAAATCAATACGTGAATAAAAGAGAGCCAGAGTATGGAATAAGAGTGTCCCAGCAAGAGGAAGCCATGGGCAAATGTCCAAGACACAGAGGGACAGGGACTATACTTTTGAGGAAGCCGAAGATGCCAGAAATGCATCAGTAAAAGACAAAGTTAATCTCCAGGGGTCTTGCCACTTGTCAAGGGATACTTGGTTGGTTAGACATAAAGGGAGGCTTTGGCTGTCTATGTGGGAAAGACAGAGAAGGGGGATGATTGTGATGAGATTTAAAGACTTCATGCACTTGCCAAGATCACTGGTCACCTCACTCCCCTTGTAAGGTCAGTGCAATGCAACCAACTCATGGCATCTGTGGTTTCTACCTTTTTGGTGAAAATAAATTCTGCTGTTACATTTTCTACAAATACTACAAGGCAAGATAGTCAATAAAACATCAGAGACTTCTATGCTTGGGCTGAAAGTATACGAGCAGATCTGGATCTAGGATGGACCAACAGACAGGTTGCTTCACTCCTTTTATTTCCTGTGTCCTTGACTCCTGCTAATTCATAAATTCTAATGAGATGTTCCTATCTAATGTACATGAGGAGCATGAAGGTTATGGCTTTCATGAAATTCAAACAAAATGATTACTCTTACTTCTGCTAAACAAACATTTAAACTCAAAAATGCCTATAGAACATTTCCAACCAGTGAAAATTCTCAGTTTCAGTTAAGTCTTGAACAAGGCAGTATTTCAGGCACTGACTCTTGGCACAGTTGAAAATCCTCATATATTTGTAGTTGGCCCTTCATACTCAAGGATCTTCTGTACTTCAGGCTTGACATTTGCAGATTCAACAAACCACACACCACTTAGGATCACAGGATTTACTTCTGAAAAAAAAATTCCACATGTGAGTGGACCCATGTATTTCAAACCTGTGTTGTTCAAGGGTCCACTGTACTTGTGAATGGAGAGGGGATTTCTGAATGGTACTGGATTTCTCAGATTCAGCTACATCTCAGGCCCTGGGTTCTATGAGCTGCTCTGTGCTCTTATATAGTGACATCTGTTACCTGCAACCAAGGGAATCTGGAAGAGTAAGGCAAATCAACTCAGTCAAATTCAAACACATGAATGGACTGAGATATGAGGCTATTACAGAGAAAGGAAAGGGAACCCTTCTTGAAATAATCTCTGTGGGACAGAAGCAGGTACCCCTTGAAGAGAAATAAAATCTACCTTCCAAAATGAAAAACTGAAGAATACAATCATGATTAGAAATGTTGACTTCCGCACATAGGTTCAGCTCAATTAAGTAATCATCTTTACATATACACATACATACACACTCACCAAGGTTTTCTCTGCCCCTTTCTAACTGCTAAATTTTATGGACTTAAAATGCCATTAATAGTAAAGCACACTTTATATAAACAGTAAATTAAAAAAAAAACAGCAAAGAACACTAATAACAAAAACAAAGAAACACTGCCAATTAAACAGTGGTACAAGGCTTTCTTATCATTTTTTTTATTTTCTACTTCTTGAAATGGCTTCTTTTAGATTTAGGTAGACAGATTTCTAGCACTTATCATTTCATCTGAGCTAAATGTATTGATCTACTTTTTCCTGAAACATCTTAACCCTATTCCCGAAGGGCGGTGGCCAAGAGGAGTTACCCCAAGTCCGAGGTCAGGGGCAGCAGCCTAGAGTGCCAGGCTGCGACAGCACAGGAACAGCCAAGAAGAGCTACCCAAGTCTGAGGTCAGGGGCGGTGGCCAGGAGATGCTACCCTACGCCCCTACACCTGAGCCCAGGGGCAGTGGCTGGGAGGACCAACGCCACGTCCAAGGAGCCATGGCTGTGCGGGCACAGGAGGGCCTAGAGGAGCTATCCCATGCTGAAGGTCAGGAAGGGTGGCAGTGAGGAGATACCCCTCATCCAAGGTAAGGAGCAGTGGTTGTGCTTTTCTGGAGCAGCCGTGAAGAGATACCCCAAGCCGAAGGTAAGACAAACCTAAATGAGATGGTAGGTGTTGCAAGAGCGCATCAGAGGGCAGATTCACTGAAACCATACTGACAGAAAACTAGTCAATCTAATCACACTAGGACCACAGCCTTGTCTAACTCAATGAAACTAAGCCATGCCCGTGGGGCAACCCAAGATGGGCGGGTCATGGTGGAGAGATCTGATAGAATGTGGTCCCCCGGAGAAGGGAATGGCAAACCACTTGAATATTCTTGCCTTGAGAACCCATGAAGAGTATGAAAAGGCAAAATGAGAGGATACTGAAAGAGGAACTCCCCAGGTCAATAGGTTCCCAATATGCTACTGGAGATCAGTAGAGAAATAACTCCAGAAAGAAAGAAGGGATGGAGCCAAAGCAAAAACAATACCAAGCTGTGGATGTGACTGGTGATAGAAGCAAGGTCTGATGCTGTAAAGAGCAATATTGCACAGGAAGCTGGAATGTCAGGTCCATGAATCAAGGCAAATTGGAAGTGGTCAAACAAGAGATGGCAAGAGTGAATGTCGACATTCTAGGAATCAGCGAACTAAAATGGACTGGAATGGGTGAATTTAACGCAGATGACCAAACTCAGCAGTGGCCACAGGACTGGAAAAGGTCAGTTTTCATTCTGATCCCAAAGAAAGGCAATGACAAAGAATGCTCAAACTACCACACAATTGCACTCATCTCACATGCTAGTAAAGTAATGCTCAAAATTCTCCAAGACAGGCTTCAGCAACATGTGAACCGTGAACTTCCTGTTGTTCAAGCTGGTTTTAGAAAAGGCAGAGGAACCAGAGATCAAATTCCCAACATCCA
>NW_011494808.1:6349920-6352252 GCF_000754665.1 Bison bison bison
CCTTGGAAGGAAAGTTATGACCAACCTAGATAGCATAATCAAAAGCAGAGACATTACTTTGCCAACAAAGGTCCGTCTAGTCAAGGCTATGGTTTTTCCTGTGGTCATGTATGGATGTGAGAGTTGGACTGTGAAGAAGGCTGAGTGCCAAAGTGTTGATGCTTTTGAACTGTGGTGTTGGAGAAGACTCTTGTGAGTCCCTTGGACTGCAAGGAGATCCAACCAGTCCATTCTGAAGGAGATCAGCCCTGGGATTTCTTTGGAAGGAATGACGCTAAAGCTGAAACTCCAGTACTGTGGCCACCTCATGCAAAGAGTTGACTCATTGGAAAAGACTCTGATGCTGGGAGGGATTGGGGGCAGGAGGAGAAGGGGACGACAGAGGATGAGATGGCTGGATGGCATCACTAACTTGATGGACATGAGTCTGAGTGAACTCTGGGAGTTGGTGATGGACAGGGAGGCCTGGCGTGCTGCAATTCATGGGGTCACAAAGAGTCGGACACAACTGAGCGACTGAACTGAAGTGAACTGAACTCAGATGACCATTATATCTACTAATGCGGGCAGGAATCCCTCAGAAGAAATGGAGTAGCCATCATGGTCAACAAAAGAGTCCGAAATGCAGTCCTTGGATGCAATCTCAAAAGCGACAGAATCATCTCTGTTCGTTTCCAAGGCAAACCATTCAATATCACAGTAATCCAAGTCTATGCCCCAACCAGTAACGCTGAAGAAGCCGAAGTTGAACAGTTCTATGAAGACCTACGAGACCTTTTAGAACTAACACCCAAAAAAGATGTCTTTTTCATTATAGGGGACTGGAATGCAAAAGTAGGAAGTCAAGAAACACCTGGAGTAACAGGCAAATTTGGTCTTGGAATATGGAACAAAGCAGGGCAAAGACTAATAGAGTTTTGCCAAGAGAATGCACTGGTCATAGCAAACACTCTCTTCCAACAACACAAGAGAAGATTCTATACATGGACATCACCAGATGGTCAACACCGAAATCAGATTGATTATATTCTTTGCAGCCAAAGATGGAGAAGCTCTATACAGTCAGCAAAAACAAGACCAGGAGCTGACTGTGGCTCAGACCATGAACTCTTTATTACCAAATAAAGACTTAAACTGAAGAAAGTAGGGAAAAGCACTAGACCATTCAGGTATGACCTAAATCAAATCCCTTATGATTATACAGTGGAAGTGAGAAATAGATTTAAGGGCCTAGATCTGATAGATAGAGTGCCTGATGAACTATGGAATGAGGTTGTGACATTGTACAGGAGACAGGGATCAAGACCATCCCCATGGAAAAGAAATGCAAAAAAGCAAAATGGCTGTCTGGGGAGGTCTTACAAAAAGCTGTGAAAAGAAGAGAAGTGAAAAGCAAAAGGAGAAAAGGAAAGACATAAGCATTTGAATGCAGAGTTCCAAAGAATAGCAAGAAGAGATAAGAAAGCCTTCCTCAGCGATCAATGTAAAGAAATATAGGAAAACAACAGAATGGGAAAGACTAGAGATCTCTTCAAGAAAATTAGAGATACCAAGGGAACATTTCATGGAAAGATGGGCTCGATAAAGGACAGAAATGGTATGGACCTAACAGAAGCAGAAGATATTAAGAAGAGGTGGCAAGAATACACAGAAGAACTGTACAAAAAAGATCTTTACGACCCAGATAATCACGATGGTGTGATCACTGACCTAGAGCCAGACATCCTGGAATGTGAAATCAAGTGGGCCTTAGAAAGCATCACTACGAACAAAGCTAGTGGAGGTGATGAAATTCCAGTGGAGCTATTTCAAATCCTGTAAGATGATGTTGTGAAAGTGCTTCACTCAATATGCCAGTGAATTTGGAAACCTCAGCAGTGGCCACAGGACTGTAAAAGGTCAGTTTTCATTCTGATCCCAAAGAAAGGCAATGACAAAGAATGCTCAAACTACCACACAATTGCACTCATCTCACATGCTAGTAAAGTAATGCTCAAAATTCTCCAAGACAGGCTTTAGCAACATGTGAACCATGAACTTCCTGTTGTTCAAGCTGGTTTTAGAAAAGGCAGAGGAACCAGAGATCAAATTCCCAACATCCACTGGATCGTGGAAAAAGCAAGAGAGTTCCAGAAAAACATCTATTTCTGCTTTATTGACTATGCCAAAGCCTTTGACTGTGTGGATCACAATAAACTGTGGAAAATTCTGAAAGAGATGGGAATACCAGCCCACCTGACCTGCCTGTTGAGAAATCTGTATGCAGGTCAGGAAGCAACAGTTAGAACTGGACATGGAACAACAGACTGTTCCAAATAGGAAAAGGAGTACA
>NW_011494808.1:6352352-6352631 GCF_000754665.1 Bison bison bison
TGAACAGTTCTATGAAGACCTACGAGACCTTTTAGAACTAACACCCAAAAAAGATGTCTTTTTCATTATAGGGGACTGGAATGCAAAAGTAGGAAGTCAAGAAACACCTGGAGTAACAGGCAAATTTGGTCTTGGAATATGGAACAAAGCAGGGCAAAGACTAATAGAGTTTTGCCAAGAGAACCCACTGGTCATATCAAACTCTCTCTTCCAACAACTCAAGAGAAGATTCTATACATGGACATCACCAGATGGTCAACACCGAAATCAGATTGATTA
>NW_011494808.1:6352765-6411556 GCF_000754665.1 Bison bison bison
CAGAGAACATCATGAGAAATGCTGGACTGGAAGAAACACAAGCTGGAATCAAGATTGCCGGGAGAAATATCAATAATCTCAGATATGCAGATGACACCACCCTTATGGCAGAAAGTGAAGAGGAACTAAAAAGCCTGTTGATGAAACTGAAAGTGGAGAGTGAAAAAGTTGGCTTAAAGCTCAACATTCAGAAAACTAAGATCATGGCATCCGGTCCCATTGCTTCATGGGAAATAGATGGGGAAACAGTGGAAACAGTGTCAGACTTTATTTTTCTGGGCTCCAAAATCACTACAGATGGTGACTGAAGCCATGAAATTAAAAGACGCTTACTCCTTGGAAGGAAAGTTATGACCAACTAGATAGCATATTAAGAGACAGAGACATTACTTTGCCAACCAAGGTCCATCTAGTCAAGGCTATGGTTTTTCCTGTGGTCATGCATGGATGTGAGAGTTGGACTGTGAAGAAGGCTTAACGCCAAAGAGTTGATGCTTTTGAACTGTGGTATTGGAGAAGACTCTTGAGAGTCCTTTGGGCTGCAAGGAGATCCAACTAGTCCATTCTGAAGGAGATCAGCCCTGGGATTTCTTTGGAGGGAATGATGTTGAAGCTGAAACTCCAGTACTTTGGCCACCTCATGCGAAGAGTTGACTCAGTGGAAAAGACTCTGATGTTTGGAGGGATTGGGGTCAGGAGGAGAAGGGGACGACAGAGGATGAGATGGCTGGATGGCATCACTGACTCGATGGACGTGAGTCTGGGTAAACTCCGGAAGTTGGTGATGGACAGGGAGGCCTGGTGTGCTGCAATTCATGGGGTCACAAAGAGTTGGACACGACTGAGCAACTGAAGTAAAGTGAAAACATCTTTACAGAGTATAGCCCTTTCACATCACTTTTCTTTCTTTTTCTTTTTTTCACATCACTTTTCAATTCAGTCTTCCATAGGTATGTGTTTAATTAAAAAAGGGAGTGAGAAGTGTTTCTTAAAAGAGTGCTCTACCATCTCTAAGCTGCCAACCATCACTTGTAAAGTTTTCATGCTAAAGCTTTCTTCACCAGAAGGTGTCAACAGAACATGGTCAGACAATAACCTAACCCTCCTTTCTCAAGTGCTCCTCAAATGGTCCTTTAAATGTCAAGAAGTTACGGTTACCCAGTCATGCAACTGGGAATAGCAACCATGTCCACATGTGCAAAGAATGACAATTTATGCCATTGCTGTTGTGCACAGTGGTTCCAAGATAATATAAATCATAAGCAGTGACCTGATTTTAGCGATACAAAAATGTGTGTTGGAAGGAAGTATACTTTAGAATCAGTGAACTACAACTGATGCTCACCCCAGGATACAAAGTGAAATTCCTGCAAGACAGGTTTGACGACTTTTACTTACACAAAAACAAGTGTTTTAACTCAAGAAACTTTATTTTCAAACTAGTTAAAACTCTCCATTACTTGCAATTAGAGTAGTTCAGAGAGAGAATAATCAATCTAAAGAAACATTATTTCGACCGGCTGGCTTGGGCATGTGGTTCTACTTTACTAAAAGGACTTTTACCACATGCTTCCTGATCCAGAGGAGGTAGGGTTTCATGAAGGGTAACATCTCCCATTTCTCCTACTCTGCAGAGATGGAATGGGTGGTCTGGAATAGATCTGAAACCCAACAGGCTCACACGTATCCTTGCTTTACCTCCCGCCCCATGCCCACCGACCCTGCCTGGCAAATAATGATGCCACAAGCTGCATTCATGTGAAATAACTAAGAAACAAACTAGTTCAGGAGATGTGCAGGCTGACAAAATATTTTTTATATAATGTCTTTAAACCTTTCAAACTTTTGGGGTTAAGCCACCAACCTTTTCACGCTTAAAGTCTGGAATGATCCTGAAAATTTCCCCTGCCTTCCAGGGAAGATAGGGTGTTGCCAGTGCAACCAAACGACCCTGTTCTCCACTCAATGCCTTTTTCCTGGCTGGTGGCCGCCCCTTGTTGCTAGGGAAGGTTTGGACCAGTGTTTGACGACGTGTTCTGGCACGTTCAGGGTGGTAAGGCCTAAGACCAGCTTATCATCCTTCAAGATTCTTTCCTAAATCTATTGTCCGCTTCCAAGCTGGGTGGCAAGACTGTCTGTGAAACCCTGCATCAGCCTCTGCTAAAAAGTTTCCAAAGATCTGACTAGCACTGGTGGAGAGCATCAGAATTTGATGAAGTTAATACTCTGGAGAATTAAGTGGCAGCTCAACTACTGACAGGAAGTTGTACAGAAAAGAATAATAATGCAAGTTATTCTCATTCTACCAAATAAAGCAATTCTCTTTTTTTCTTAGGCCTTGACTAAGGAAGAGGACTTTGTTCTTCAAATAAGAAAACAAACGAGCCCAAAATATTTCCACTCTACATTTATTGTTAAATTAAGAAAGGCTTGGTCTTAGGGTTGTCAAAATAAACAGGATATGAAAATTTATAGACTTTTAGGAAATTCACAGTGATGCTGAAATGTACTGTACCCAGTGGTAATTTAATTTCCTTGTCAGTCTTTCCCAAGAGAAATTGGGAACAGAATGTACCCGAGTCCAAGAAGAAACCCTGAAGAGACTGCTGGAAAGAAGCTAGTTGCTCATTGCAACCAATCCAGTTCCGATCATACAAATACAAAGGGGCAAAAGCAAGGGAATTCTCTGCGAGAAAGGAACAAGAAGAAAAAGATCAGAACAAAAATAAACCAAACAGCAGATCAACTTATGATGTGATATGTTTTAAAATAAATGGCAAATCAGGACAATACCACAAAGGGAAAAAAAATAAAAGACTAAAACTAGCCTTCAGTGATGCTGAAGATCTATCAAGAACAGCACAAAAAAATACATATTTACTGGATAAAAGGAAAACTACCCCAGTAATCAGAAAAAATTGAGGACATACCTAAGAAAGACCACGGAAGACATTACAACCCTTCTAAATCATATACTGTTAGGCTGGCATGACTCTGCATAAAAAATAATATGTTGAATATTAATTTCCTATACACTAGGACTGAGCTTCCCAGGTGGCTCTGTGTTTAAGAATCTGCCTGCCCATGCAGGAGATGTGTGTTTGATTCCTAGATTGGGAAGATCTGCTGGAGAAGGAAATGGCAACTGCTCCAGTTTTTTTGCCTGGGAAATTCCCTGGATGGCTACAGTCCACGGGGGTCACAAAAGAGTCAGACACAGCTGAGCAACTGAGCACGCACACCAGGGTTAGAAAAACCATTACTTTTTATAAGAAAATGTTATTTTGAATACTCCATAATATAGTTAGGAAAACTAGTGTATAATGCAAGGAAATGTCTTTTTAAAAATTTTTATATCAAATTTTAAATGAAAGGTCAAGTTATAAGGTTTTGAGAAATTTTCGTTTAGTGTTGTGGCGTAAGTGTTCCAGTAGATTATATTTTAAAATAGGATGGTTAGTTGAAGCTGATGTTGGAAAAGTATAAACATCATTAAAATGCTTTTAGGTCAATATGTCTTCTACATCAGTGACCCTCAAATCTTTTCATGCATATGGATCACCTGAGGACCATGTAACGCATGGTGTGACTCAGTAGGTCTAAACCGAGGCCCAAGAATCCTTTAATGAGCTCCCAAGGGCTGCTGCTGCCCTACTGCGTGTGCCTCATGATCTGAGCAGCACGGTTCCCGGTGGCCTCTGTTTCTGGTGGGGTCTTTCACTTGTGATATGTGTGCTGGAAGGATGATCAACTTCTAGCTCAGAATCATGTCTGGTCTCAAATTATGGATTTGGGTTTAAGATGACCTTGTCCACGTAACTGTTAAAGTCTGTAAGAACCTGCTCTCTCTTTTATTTAAAGTCGTCATTATAATGAAAAAACTATTTTGCTGTAGCTTAGGTTACAAATGAAAATACAGACTTCTGTCCCAAGGAGTTTATATTACTAACTGCTGCTGCTGCTGCTAAGTCGCTTCAGTCATGTCCGACTGTGTGTGACCCCATAGACAGCAGCCCACCAGGCTCCCCCATCCCTGGGATTCTCCAGGCAAGAACACTGGAGTGGGTTGCCATTTCCTTCTCCAATGCATGAAAGTGAAAAGTGAAAGTGAAGTTGCTCAGTCGTGTCTGACTCATAGCGACCCCATGGACTGCAGGCTACCAGCTCCTCCACCCATGGGATTTTCCAGGCAAGAGTACTGGAGTGGGGTGCCATTGCCTTTTCTAATATTTCTAACTGGGTGTGGCTATAAATGGGACATTCCACAACAGACACCAAAGCAGGGGCATATCTTCAAATCACATCTAAATCAAAGGTTTAATCCATTTTCTAAGCGAAAGAAAAATAAATATCCAATATAAAATTTGATGGAAATTGAGATGACTTAGTCAGGAAATTTAAATGTTAATGTATATTCTATATTGTCAGTTTCCTTTTGGACAATTCTTACGAAAGGGCATGGCAGGTCAGAAATGATGGAAAAGCAGCTTTCAGGTTGCAGGGGAGACAGAACTTCTATGAGCCCAATGACAAACAGGGCTGTCAGTGTCAAGAGCATTCTTGGCTGTTTAAACAGGTGCTGACGAACAGTGGTCAGGGAAATACGAGGAAAAGCTACAAGGAGGTATCATCTCACACCTGTCAGAATGGCAATTATCAAAAAATAAAAATGTTGGGAAGGATGCAGACTGTTGTGGGAATGTAAGTTGGTGTAGGCATTGTGGAAACCAGTACAGGGTGCCTCAGGGCGGGGAAAACACTAAAAATGAAACCACCATGTGATCCAAGAATCCTCCTGAGTCTATATTCAAAGGAGATGAAACCAGCACCTTGAACAGCCATCTGCATTATCTTCATCAGCATTGTTCCCAACAGTTAAGATAAGGCAACAACTGAAGTGTCCATGAACGATGAGTAGATAAAGAAATCATTAGATGTATGTGTATACATAATAGACTATTATTCAGCCTCTAAAAAGGAGGTCCTGCCTTTAGCAATATCCTGGATGAGCCAGGGGACATTATGCTAAGTGACATCTGCCATATAGAAGGCCCGCCATGGCAAGGTGCTGCTGACGTGCGGAATCTAAACATGTTCAGTGCAGAGAGGCAGAGAGTGGAGCGGAAGTTACCGGGGTGGCTGGCGGGCTGGGGACATGCAGATAAAAGGGCACCAAGTGAGACTCCCTACAGGACAAATGAGCTAGAGATCTAACCTGCAGCGTGACAGCGAAAGTGAATGATATGGCATTGATACTGGGAACCTGCCAAGAACAGATTCAGATGCACTCGCCACACGCAACTATGTGAGGAGATGACACAGGCAATCAGCTGGACGGTAACAGTTCACTTTGTATGTGCACATTAAATAATCCTGTTGTACGCTTTAAATATACACAGTTTTTTTAAGTGGTGGAGAACTCAAGAATGACTGTTAGTTAATACCAACTAAAATTAAACATAGACTCAGAAAATAATTGAGGGCACTTCCTAAGATTATGCAACTCTTTCCTCCAAAAGCTTTATAAAAATATATGCCAGTAAATACAATCAAAACAGTGTTAGCATTAATTCCTTGCATCTGCGAAAACAAGATGCATTTGTTAGGAATTCTAGAATTCCTTGCTGCTGAGGCCCTACAAGCATTTAACTGGTAAGAAAATAATCCTGCCAAGCTTTAGAAAGACACAAGAGGCTGGAGAGCCAAGATGTTAGAAATATCCCCATTCCCACTGTTTTCCTTTCTGTCAAACTCATAAAAATGTGCATAATCCGTGCACATTCGCAAAAGTACACTGTGTTTATATCAAAGTAAACCTGAATGTGAAGCTTTTGGTGTCTTTCACACAATGCATCCTATTGTTTCTCGGAGAAAAAAGGATGAGATCTTTTGATACCTGGTGTATGCTGAGATTATTCAACTTGAGTTGGGGAATTAAGAACAGGTTCATACTACTTAGGCTTGATCAGTTTAACTGCTACACTATACAAAATACTCCTTCCTGAGATTCTGAAATTTAATATCTTTTAAAATGGGAAAAACCAAAAATGATTTCTCTTCTAGATTAAGATATAATTACAGGGAACATGTGTATACCTGTGGCAGATTCATGTTGATATATGGCAAAACCAATACAATATTGTAAAGTTAAAATAAAATAAAAAGATATAATTACAGCCTTCTGAGGCCGCAGCTAAATGACTAAGCCAATTTACTGGCTTATCTTTCCTTTTCACCATGTCATTTCATTCTCTTGTTAGAAGAAGTCTTAATATTTAAAACAAAATTTGCTCTACATGAGGCAACTGGTGCTTTTAAAACATTTCCGAAAGGTAGCTGTAGTACAGAGAATTAAAGTATCTGAATCTAAGTCCTTGGCTCTTTCACTTACTAACTCCGTGATTTCAAGTATATGGCAACCCTCTCTAGTATTCTTGCCTGGAAAATCCCATGGACAGAGGACCCTGGTGGGCTACAATCCATGGGGTCACAAAGAGTTGGACATGAGTAAAGTGACTTAGTGGCTTCTCTTTCTTAGTGGTAAAGAACCCGCTTGCCAATGCAGGAGATATAAAAGACGTGGGTTTGATCCCTGGTTGGGAAGATCCCCTGGAGTAGGGAATGGCAACCCACTCCAGTATTCCTGCCTGGAGAATCCCCTTGGACAGAGAAGCCTGGTGGGCTACAGTCCAGGGATTTGCAAAGAGCCAGACATGACTGAAATGACTTACTCTCATATACACACAAAGCAACATAAGTTTGAGTTTCTTCTTTTGTAAAGCATCTCAAAGACATGAAGGAAGGATTAGATAAGATAGCATATATTCATGCCCTTTGAAAACTCTAGAATGCTATGTTAGTTTTATGTTATTTTAGGTAGTGGCAGCAGCAACCATAAAAACAGCCATAAAGTAAAACACGTTGACATATACTCAGCCTAGATGTGCTAATCTGTCAATTTATGAGCCTAGCCATCCCCAGACCCCATTTTTAGGGGGTTGTTTTTGGCACCATTCCTGGCATGAACCTCTGAATTGGTCAGGAGACAGAAACAGTACCAGGCAGGATTTAATCTCAAGAATTATTAACCAGATATTGGAGATCGGAAAAGACAAAAATGGAATACACGTAAGGTAATAAATTGCAGGAAGCAGCTCTTTGTAACAAGTTGGGGAAAAAGAAAGAGAAGAGACTGGAACGTCCACAGCTTAAGGTTCAAAGGAGGGACCAGACGTTGGAGAGGACTCCACCTGGTGTGCGCTAGTGGCTCTGAAACTGGTTCTGGGCCTGTTGGAAGAACTACCAACTGGAATCAACATAACCACTGAAGCTAACTGTCACTGCCTGGGTGCACGGGCGCGGGTACAGGAGGGGGAGTTCTGGCCACGCAAACCCACTGCTTCGTCCTTGTCCTACTTTTCAAGCACCCTTGAGCATTTCTGTGGGAGGCAAACGGGGATCCAGCTGGATGTGACCGAGTGTGGTTGTATCATCTCAGGGAAGCATCACAGAGCAGAGAGGAGAAGGGTACACTTGACCCCAAGAAACCGTATTTTAATAACCAGTATATCCAGCTTTCAAATACATTTGTTTTCTGGGAGAGTGTTTCAAAAGATGATTCAATTTTAGCATTTTCATACGGGGCATGCGTTCACCAGTTAACCACAGTTCCTACCACTTCCCATTATCACATTTGTGTTTTATTCCTTCAGATCACAATTCTAAGTACCACTGATTCTTCTAAAGATGCTGTGGTACATGCTTCAGATAATATATTCTCCTCAAGAAATAAAGCTGAGAAGCACAAAAACTCATGCTTTGTAAAAGTTAAAGTAGCTCAGCCATGTCCAACTCTTGAGACCCCATGGACTGCAGCCTGCCAGGCTCCACTGTACATGGGATTCTCCAGGCAAGAATACCGGAGTGGGTAACCATTCCCTTCTCCAGGGGATCCTCCCAACCCAGGAGTAGAACCCAAGTCCCTTGAATTGGAGGCAGATTCCTAACCATCTGAGCCACCAGGGAAGCTCCCATGCTTTAGGAGGTGTTGCAATTCAAAGGATGCAAAAGTTGGGTAGAGTAACATCTTAGTATCCGTACTCAGTGGAAATGTCATCAGTATTGTGATATTCCTAATATACTCAAATATGTATTTACATAGTTTAAATTACTATACTACAGTAATAGTATCTTATTATTATTAGGGTACTGCCCCTGAAAAAGGGCATGGCAACCCACTCCAGTATTCTTGCCTGGAGAATCCCATGGACAGAGGAGCCTGCTGGGCTACAGTCCACGGGGTCGCAGAGAGTCAGACACGACTGAGCGACTTCCCTCACACTCACTCACACACTACTGTACCTACCAGTTGAATGCTTATCACACAGCAAACACGGAATAAGGTGATTCACGTATCTTACATTACTGTTCATTTACTATCTTCCAGGTCTATTAATATGCTCATTTTACAGAAGCAATGCCACTTCAAAAGGTTAAGCCTCGTAGCCAAGATTCTACCATTGGTGTGTCAATGCAGGGCTAGAACTTAGTCTGGAAGACTCCAGAGCACAAGTTATCAGCTTTACATTTCCCTGTTTCCATATAAAGATTAACTTCGTATGGAGGGGTCCACTTGAAAACGTGCAGAGAATATCTGCCAAAGTAAAAAGATACAAAAATACTTGCTGACACAGTGAGGCTAATTTTCAAATGATAGCAGTTTTCTCAAAGTAAGTTTAAAGCTTTATCAGGACTTCCCTGGAGGTCCAGTGGTTAGGACTCCATGCTTTCAAGGCAGGAGTCAAGGGTTAGATTTCTGTTTGGGTGTTTGTGGAACTGGATCTCAAGCTGCACAGTGTGGCCTAAATAAATAAATAAAATGTAGCTTTATTCTAAATAAAATTTAAAGTCAATTCACATATAGTTTTAATTTTAAAATTTTGCACAATTCGAACATTGTTAAGAACTACAGAGAAGGAAAAAATGGCTACAGAATTGGCAAAATGAATGTCACAAAATTCCTGTACCAAAAAATACTGAGCAGAGACTGGTATCCATCTATTAAAATCCACTCTGTCCCTCTTCCTGGACACTAAATTAGATGACATTACCCAGGCACCCTTGCAGGTAGGTGTGGCCACATGATGAGTCCTAGCCAGTCGGATTGCAAGTGGCTGCTGTGTGGTCCTTTCTGATCTGGCCCATAATAAATAGCCCCCCACCATCATGCCTTCATCTCTTTCCTCTCTCTCTCTGTGGATGCAGATGACACTGGGACTCTAGGAAATGGAAGAAACTCAAGTCACGATGCCTGGATAGGTAGATCATCTCATGGTGACCTCCACCCCTATTCTGGACTTTTTCTGTGTGTGAGAAAGAAATTTCTGCTCTTTTATGTTTCATTCTACTGCTTAATTTCTTCTTAATTAACATAGGCATCATTTTAATAACTACATTGATAATATTAAAAATAATGCCGAACCCAGTTAAATGTTCCTACAATTCAGATTAGATTAGAAGGAGAAAACTAGAAAGGAAGATGTATCTGTAAATAAGATCCCTGATAGAAGCAAGAACTGATAGCTGATAGCTTGATGGCAAAGGAAGAGACAGAAAGCACACAGAAACCATATAAGAAAAAAAGGCAGTCTGGGGCCATCTGGTGCAGGGCCGAATCTCCACGAGTCTGTAAAGCCTTGAGGCCGTCTGCACAATAGTTCCTTTCAGGAGCTGATGCGTATAATGACGACTAACGTAGCAAAAAGTTAAGCCACATTCCCTAAGTTCTGTTTATAAAGCAGAAGTGTGTTACAATATGCCTGTATTAGCTGACACGGTCCACATTTTAAAAAATCCTGCTACTTAAGGGATGCGCTTTAGCTAGCTGGAAAATGTACCTATGGAACAGCAAGTTTCTAAATGGTGGTACATTACTGTGCATTTATTTATCTGAGAAAGCATCCTTTG
This sequence comes from Bison bison bison, assembly GCF_000754665.1. Classification (NCBI taxonomy): domain Eukaryota; kingdom Metazoa; phylum Chordata; class Mammalia; order Artiodactyla; family Bovidae; genus Bison; species Bison bison. Next base: position 6,362,732 of record NW_011494808.1, read on the forward strand.
AAATATCACAACTATAAATCCTGGAGGGAACTCAGATGGGGTTAGATCTGATACAAAGCAGACGGTAACAAATAGCCTCCTTTTAAATGCATTCCCAGTTCATGGGCAAGAATCCGTTCTGAGTTGAGTCACTCCCACACCGTGTTGGTTATCTTTCCACTGCTGTCTTCCTGGGGCATCCGGTGTGAACCATGTGTCTGAGCTGTGCGGTTTTCCTGCTGAGATGAGCAAGAGCTGTGCCACCAAGTATTACTGCGCGATGCGCCCGTGGGCTACATTTAGACGACACTGGATTCCTATACTTGGGAAATACATAGTTTAACTTTCCTCTTTTGTTAAAATCCATAATGCATGGAAAAGAAGTTATAGTTCATGATACTGACTTGTACAGTGGGTATTATTTGCTTTATAAGAGCAACGCTTATACCACCAGATATGCATTTAATGAATATCCAGCCTACGAAAAAAAGAGGCTGACAAGTAACAACACTGGGAAGGGAAACAATCCCAAGGGCAAGGCAGATAATAGAAACTTCTTTTTCTACCTACAAAGGAAATTTCAGGAGAGTACAGAAATTCGGTGCTCAAGTGCTTTCAGTCTTCCCCTCCAAGTGCGTGGAGGCTTATAAAGAGCTGAATCCATTATTCACAAGATAAAGGCCAAACAAGGAGCGGAGACCATTATATCAGAAGCAGTGCAGTCTTACTTGGCAAAACGTATGACTGATCTCCTTTACGGTACCACAAATCTCTTGTTTTGTTTTGTTTTTTCCGCATGGATACACTAAACAGCTGTCATTTCTTTTTATACCTGTTATGAATTTTTAAAAAGTGCTATCAAAGCACTTGTTTTAGTGTCTTTTTACTGTCTTTTCCTTTTTTTTCCCCTTTTACAGTAGGCCTCAGAGAAGCCTGAGGGCATGCCCTAAAGCTCATTAAAGCAGGAGGAATAATGTCCAGCCGCACGTCGGTTCTCTGTGGGGACCTGGGAAGTTTGCTATGTGGAGTAAACTGTAGGGAGCCAAACTAAAAATTCTTTAATGCCGAAGATAATATAATTATGAAAGTATTTTACCTCTAGAATTAAAATGCTCGAATTAGAACGACTTGCCCTTCAACAAGAGTTTTTAAAATATTTAACTTTTTGCTAGACCACAGAGAAGTGCACAAATTCTAAGTGTGCTACTCATTAAATTTTTACCAAACATGTGTGTGACCAGCATTCAGATTAAGAAGCAGAACATGACTCACAAATAGAAGCTGCCTCTGAATCTTTCCCTCCATCCCCCAGGGAAATTCCTCCTGATCCTTGCAGTACTAGAGATGATCTCTGCATCTGACCATCTACACACCGGAAGCTGGACACCCTATAACAGACGTGAGGCTCAGCCGCCGAGCACGCGGTTGTAACCTTGTCCATTCCCACTGATGCATGACATCTAACTGTTGTTACACCCCATCCATTCCGATAGGAATAGACTTCTGGGTGTTCTCCATTTGTGAGCTCTTGGGAATAGCATTAGGATCAGCTTGTTGTCCACGTGTTTTGGTGAACATATGCTACTGCTTTTTATCAGGCTTATGCTGAGGCATGGAACCAGTACGTTACAACAGCGTGTTCAGATGTAGCAGATCCAACAGTTTTCCAAAGTGGCTGCACCGTGTTATACTCCACCAGCAGTGTTTTGGGGGGCTGGGTGCTCCGGACAGTCATGGAAATGAGGTGACATCTGTGTTTCACGTTATGTTGAGTTTAGTTTAGTACTTGTGTGGTATATTCATGCAATGATTTAAATTTGCCTTTTCCTGCAGATTAACTAATGATGTCAAACAGAATGAGACGTTCTGATATATTTTTAAATGAGCATGTATTTCACAGAGTTCTGAGACAGTGGAGGGTCTCAGAGATGACCATCCGGGGAGAGAAGTTGTGTGGCACACCTGCCCACATGGGGCCCCCCACACCACCCCTGCCTGCACCTCTGGAGGAGAACACTACAAAGTGATTGCGGGACCTGGACTCAGCCTCTGAATCTTCCCCAGTACAATTCACCACGCATCTCCGCGCAAACGGAATAAACTCACCAGAGGCATCCTACTGACCAGATGAAATTTATCAAAAACAGAAAGGCAGAATTGTGGAAAAGGCTACTGAAGACGGCCCTGGGTTTAATTTCAGATCTGCCATTCATCATGGCAGAAGAACAGGGACCCAGTCACGATACTGACTTAATCAGGTAGCTTGATTAGCTTTATAGAGGCAAAGTTTGTAGAGCATCAATATTTGATTCACTGAACTGAGTGACACTGGCAAGTTACTTCACTCTCAGTTGTGTCTGATTCTTTGCAACGCCATGGACTGTAGCCCGCCAGGCTCCTCTGTTCATGGGATTTTCCAGGCAAGAATGCTGGAGTGGGTTGCTACTTCCTTCTCCAGGGATCTTCCCGACCCAGGGATCGAACCTGTGTCTTCTGCATTGCAGGCAGATCCTTTCCCACTGCACCCCCTGGATTAACCAAAAACTATGTGCGTATTTGCAGTTCTATTCTCCTACCTTTGTTTAAGGACAGCTTTCTTTCTCCTGGGGACAGATCTCTCACCACTTCTGCAAATCTATCTGCTCTTGAACTCGTATGCTTCTTAAACACCTGCTGAAGATGGCAGAATTTTAGACCGACTAGGAGCCTGGTGGGCTACAATCCACGGGGTTGCAAAGAGTCAGACACGACTGAGCGACTTCTGTGTGTGTGTGTGAGAGTCATTAGGAGAACAAGGTCTGGACAAAGATGTGTGGTACATATACATAATGGAATATTACTCAGCATGAAAAGAGAACAAAATAATGCCTTTTGCAGGAACATGGATGGACCTGGAGGCCGTCGGACTAAGTGAAGTCAGATAAAGACAAGTGCCATCTGATGTCACTTAAAGTGGAATCTAAAATATGACAAAAACAGACTACAAAACAGAAACAAACTCACAGACATAGAGAACGGACTTGTGACTGTCAAGGGGGCGGGGGGCTAAGGGAGCTGTGGATCGGGAGTTTGGGGTCAGCAGAGGCAAACTATATTATACATAGAGTGGAGAAACAGCAAGTTTCTGCTGTAGAGCACAGGGACCTATACTCGGTATCCTATGATAAGCCATAATGGAAAAGCATACAGGAGACTGTAAGTATATATCTGTATAACTGAATCACTTTGCTGTCCAGTAGGAATTGGCACAACGTTGCATATCAATTGTACTTCAATAAAAGAAGGGGGGTAGCATGGTCTTTCTCAACACTTGCCTAAAGCAAGACACATCTGGGCCATCTAGGTCATCACCTAAAACCTCGGAAAAAGAAGCAGGGCTGTCTAGTGATGGAATTATGAGAAGGAGCGAGGCCCTTTCCCCAACATCTGTGATGGCACGTATCACCTCTGCTGTTTGGGACGCACTCATTCATTTACGCCACGCTTAGCAAATCTCAAAATGTTTCATGAACAACAATGAGGTCAACCGCTGGCCAAGAGGGACAAAGATGCTCCTGCCCAAAGAAAACTACAGAAACAGTCAGACTCTTGGCAGCTCCTTTTAGCTACCTTTGCATGGTTCCAAAGTCCTCAGCCTGCCCTCAGGGGCAGGTGGAGGATTTTCTCCCTGTTTTCTACTCATCCCCAGATGAAGCTTCTTCCTTCTCTATTCACAAATCAATACTTCACACAAGCTCATGGTGGCTTAATTGCAATTCTGAAATCCAAATGACTCTGAATACCAAAATTCCTCTTCCATAACTCATTTAGCAGCAATACCTTATCTGGTCCAAAATTATTTCAAGGCTGAAAACTTTCCTGAGGTTTTATCATCTTAGCTTACTTTGTGGGGACATTTACGTGTTTTGTTGCAGAGGTGTCGATGTGTTTGCTTAGGAAGTGCTGGCGCAAACTGAGTTGAGAGTGGTACTAATTCATGGCATCTATGTATGCCCTCTTTCAAAATCTGATGACTTTAAAATATTGACATAACTCTGTCCCCAAGATGTTGCATAAAGGAACTGGACTAGGGTTACAGCAGATCTTGCTCTCAAATTCCAGTCCTCTGAGTATTTACCCTTTAATCTGAATTATTTAAGAGACGCAAATCAAACCAAAGAGACACGGATTTTTACCTAAAAGAGCAGCCAAAATATAAACAGTTGAAAGTACCCACGGTGGAAGAAGATACGGGGAAGAAGGGACCACCATGCACTACTGGTGGGAATGCATATTGGTATAAATGTCCTTAGAGGCCATGTGCCATTTTCTCAGAGATTTTAAAACCCTTGTGGACTCTGACCCAGCAATCCTCCTGAACAGTATCCTGTGGAAAGAGTCAGAACAGTGTGCCAAGGACATGCCACACTGAGTGGAAAATACAAAATGAAGGTTGATTGACAAGAGACTGACTAAATTGTGGTATAAGCACACAAAAAAGCACTGTGGTGTTAGAGAAGACTCTTCAGAGTCCCTTGGACAGAAGGAGATCAAACCAGTCAATCCTAAAGGAAATCAACCCTGAATATTCATTGCAAGGACTGATGTGGAAGCTCCAATACTTTGAGTCAGCGAAGAGCTGCCTCATTGGAAAAGACCCTGATGCTGGGAAAGACTGAAGGCAAAAGAAGAGGGCAGCAGAGGATGAGATCGTTAAGTAGCATCACCAACTCAGTGGACATGGATTTGAGCAAGCTGCAGAACATAGTGAAGGACAGGGGAGCCTGGCGTGCTGCAGTCCACGAGGTTGCAAAGAGTCAGACACGACTAAGCGACTGAACACCACCACAAAATAATACAGTGAGGCCTTTGAGAAAGTGGGAATCAGGTAGACCTAGATGTAACAATATAAAAAGATAAGTATTTATGTGAAACAAGTAATTTGCTGAAGAGCATACATATTAGAGATGTACATATGATATTATACATAATATGGTTTTTATAATTTCTAAGGATATACTTATACTCTAGATAAGAACATTTTTTCCCTGACACATACTTTTATGGAAAACAGCCGCTGGTGATGGCTGGGGTTGAGCACGGGGAGTGCGGCTTTCAGGTTTCACTGTATGTGTGTTTAACTTAGTTCTCCTTCCGGTGTGCATGTTCTGCTCTTCTCATTGGTCCCCAGGAAGCTTGTGGAGTCCTTGCAGGGGCAGTTACAGTGCCGGACATTGAGCATCTTTCCTGAGACTAGAAGTGCCATGAAGGGAAGCCTCCAGCCACCAAAGACCCCTACGACTTTCTGGTTAAACTTGACCTCCACTGACTCTTTACAGACCTAATAAAAATAAACTCCTAACGTGACGTCATGGAGTCCGAGAGATGCCTTCTGCCAAGTAAAGCCAATAATCAGCTACAGCTGCCTCTTCAATGTGTCCTATATGAAATATATTAGGCGTAATTTTTCCTTTCTGATCCGACGGGCATGGTCTCTGCTTCCGGTCTGAGTGTGGTGCTAACAGCCAACAGGAGTCAGTGATGGGTGGACGACACCGCATCTCAACCCGAGGGTAACAATCCCAGGTCCTCCACTTCCCATTCCCCACCCTACCCAGCAGATGAGCTGGCTTACATCACCTGTGGGTTGTCCTCTCCAATACTTCCTGAGTGGTGAGCAGAATCTCCTCATTTTATTACAAACACTAATCACAGGATGAGAATTTCTATGGACACCTTCAGATCCACTCCAAAGATGTAACTCTGCTCTAAACTTATCAGGTATTGTGATGGGATTAGAAAGAAGATAGGAAAGAGCAGAGTCACTTTTCATTGCCAAGACTTACAGACTATGTTTAATCCACTCATTCTGCCTGGTAAAAATATGCAGAAGAATATAAAATAATTTGATTGGCCAAGCTATTAGTGGGTAGGTATATTCTTTAAGAATCAGGTACCTGGTTACCCTACAGCTTTATATTTTGGGTGTAAGTCTTCTTTGCTTTTCCTAAACCATTTATTTTCCAATATGAAAAAAAAAAAAACTAAGTATACTCTATCCTTTGCTAAATCTTAATATGTGGGACACTTTGTTTCCTGACCTTTGCTAGGCTGATTCCTTCTTGCTGTTTGGATGATAGATTAAATATTATGCAGATTCACTTTTGCAGTCAAGCACCAGCACATTCAACTTCCCTTTATATCACTTTTCATCATTTATTTCCTTTATTTTTGGTTTATTCCCCATCCCCTAGAATGCAGAAACAGAAATGTTGTCTGCTCAGATAGTCAGTATGTTCTGGCACATGGTGAGTGTCTGGCGACCACTGGATGGAGAATGAGTGAATGAACGCACACTTCAGGTCACCTCTCATCCCCTAGAAGGGTAGCCAGATGCTTTGTTGGTGAAAAAGGCAAAGCAGTTTCGTGTTGTAGGGCAAAGGCCAGCGAAACCAGGAGATGATATTTTAAACTGAATAAAGAGTGAAGGCTAAGGAGCCAAGGAGCTTTCTTCCTATGGAAAAGCACATCCTAACAGCCTCCTTGGAAGGAAAGTTATGACCAACCTAGACAGCATATTAAAAAGCAGAGACATTACTTTGCCAACAAAGGTTCATCTAGTCAAGGCTATGGTTTTTCCAGTGTCATGTATGGATGTGAGAGTTGGACTGTGAAGAAAGTTGAGCACTGAAGAATTGATGCTTTTGAACTATGGTGCTGGAGAAGACTCTTGAGAGTCCCTTGGACTGCAAGGAGATCCAACCAGTCCATTCTAAAGGAGATCAGCCCTGGGTGTTCATTGGAAGGACTGATGCTGAAGCTGAAACTCCAATACTTTGGCCACCTCATGTGAAGAGTTGACTCATTGGAAAATACTCTGATGCTGGGAGGGATTGGGGGCAGGGGGAGAAGGGGACGACAGAGGATGAGATGGCTGGATGGCATCACCAACTCGATGGACATGAGTTTAGGTAAACTCTGGGAGTTGGTAATGGACAGGGAGGCCTGACATGCTGCGATTCATGGGATTGCAAAGAGTTGGACATGACTGAGCAACTGAACTGAACTGAACAGCCTCCAATGTCTTCCCATACCTTCTCTTCCTCTTGGAGTTGGGAGACTACTCTTGCAAACAGAGGAGAGTTGATGTAAATAAGAGGTATGCCACGGTCTCCAGAAGTACTTCTGGGAAGACACACCATGTTCAAATCTGTCGATGAGCACTGAGTGCTGGACAACTGAAATAAAGACAGCAAATGCCCAAATGTGGGACTCCAATGTTCTTCCCAGACTAGACTCATCCAAATAAAACCTTTACACAAATGTTTACCCATCATCTACTGCATAATCAAAGTTTTTCTTTTCTTTTTAAATCTGAAACTGCTCATGAGAAAGTTAGAGGAAAATTGACAGTAATGGAAACATGTTGCTGCTGCTGCTGTTGCTGCTGCTAAGTCACTTCAGTCGTGTCCAACTCTGTGCAACCCCAGAGATGGCAGCCCACCAGGCTCCACCATCCCTGGGATTCTCCAGGCAAGAACACTGGGGTGGGTTGCCATTTCCTTCTCCAATGCATGAAAGTGAAAAGTGAAAGTGAAGTCACCCAGTCGTGTCTGGCTCTTTGCGACCCCGTGGACTGAAGCCCACCAGGCTCCTCTGTCCATGGGATTTTCCAGGCAAGAGTACTGGAGCGGGTTGCCATTGCCTTCTCTGGAAACATGTTAACAGCATAGTAATATCTAAGAAGATATAATTTTATTCAATAATACATATGCATCTTAATCTTGGTATTTTTCAGATGAACTGTTTCCCCTGCTAAGTTTTTCTTTTCTTTCTAAGACATTATAAAGGAACACTTCACTCAGCCTGTTCATACCCTGTTAGGTTAATGTATTTCCTTTGAAAGCTTGTCTTTGGCAGTCTAGCCCTCGCTTTTACCCAACATCACAACAAGAAACTTAGTGTCTGCAGTAGGTCAATGTCTTCCCCGAACCAAGGCTGAACAGGTGATAATGACCTTGACCAAGGGTGCAGCAAAGGTGACCGAGGTAGAGGCAATTTCACTTGGTGTCCCTGACAACTGAACCATTTTTTTTTTTTTTTTCTTTTTAAGCCAAGGGTCTTGAGGAGTGTCTACCTGTTCTGAGGCTGTCTTTCTTTTTGCACAAGCGGGCTCATGTCACAAGGACCACCTAATCACTGTGCCTGCACAGTCATTCTTGCACAGCTCCCCTCGAGCTGGACACACAGCCAAGCATGGAGGCTGCGGCAGCGAATGGACCTCAGCCACTGCTTACATGGGGGCTGACATTCTAGTAACTCAAAGCAGAGATGCTAACAGGCTTGTAGCTTCTGAAATGTCTTAGAGGAAAAGATTTTTAAAAATTCCTCAAGCAATGAGCCTAATAAAATGAAGGTTTACAACTTAAGTTGGATGCAGGGGTTAGGTCATTGGTGTTGAGGAGGATAAAAATTTTAACAGGAGGCATTAATGGAGTCATTAAAAATTAGATTTATCCAGGCTAATGACAACAACAAAAATAATAAATACATGCTAAATGATCAGCAAACTTTTTCCATCAAGAAAATGATAGTAAATATTTTCAGCTCTGTGGGTCAGACAGTCTCTGTAGCAACTTCCATGTGGCACCAAAACAGCCTTGTCTATTGTTTAGTTGCTAAGTCATCTCTGACTCTTTTGCGACCCCGTGGACTGTAGCCCTCCAGGCTCCTCTGTCCATGGGATTTCCCAGGCAAGAACAGTGGAGTGGGCTGCCATTTCCTTCTCCAGGGGATCTTCCCCACCCAGGGATCCAACCCGTGTCTCTTGCATTGCAGGCAGATTCTTTCCCGCTGAGCTACCTGGGAAGCCCCAGCCGCAGACAAAGTGAAAATACATTCCCAGGACTGTGTCCAGATAAAACTTGATTCAGGAGACCAGTGGGAAGCCCGGATCTGGCGCACAGCTATTTTGCCAATCCTGATCCAGGTTCATCTTTTCCCAGGAATCCTTTCCAATGAAGAAGCTGAGCCTCTACTGCATGAGATCTTCTGCCCGAGGTACACAGGTAGGATTGTGTAACTCACCCGCATCCTTCAGCTCATCTAGTTGGTGACTAGATGAGATAAACATGAAGAGAAACTAACTTGAGGGAGACTTTGTGTTGGAGGTCTCTGACTTCAAAGGTTAAGTCCTATGGTTTGGGTGACTAGTTGTGAATAAAAGAAGGTGATTAGTGAGAGGTGGAGGAGTTCTGGAAATCTTCCTGGAGAAGGTGGGCTGGAAGGATTTCTGCCCTGGAAGCCCTGCTCTCTCTTCCCCTACCTGTCTTACCTGTCTGCAAATACCTGTCACTGCTCAGGTCTCCCCTCCAGCTTCCCCTCCTACAGGAAGCCTCCCCAGATACCTCAGGAACACTCAGGCCCTCCCTCTGGAAGGATCCCATGGACCCTGGTGAAAGCCCCCAGCTCTACATGTGCGCTTTTCTGCATGCACACTGTATACTTTTATGCATGCATATTATATTTATTATTAAAAGGAGAACCAACAGACAAAAATCAGCCATACTTCCTTGGTTCCACGGAGTGGTTATTTCCATGTCGAAATCTCCAAAGGGCTGTGAGCAACCCAAGAGCAGGGACTACTGTTTCATCCCTGTGGAGTTAACCCAGGCTTGACATGCAGTGAATACTCAAAACTCATGAGTTCATGAGTAGCGGTAAGATTTGGAGGAGCATAAATGTGGGAAAATACACTCCCCAGAAGGGGAAGCATCTACAAGCTGAGCTTGGGTGTGAAGCTGAGCCTAAAAGGGGAGAACCCTGAAGAGGGGGGCACAGAGGGAGTGGAGCTTGGCTGGTGGGGGGGTGGGGGGTGGGGGGTATCCTGGGGGGTTCCCTGGAGGGGCTGGGAGTGAGCTGGCACTACCCTCCATCAAGTAACTTGCTTTCATGCAGAGTTGAACACTACTTTTGACTGCAGATATTTTCATATAAAACTTTAGTGAAATCGATGCTCCTGTTGAAGTCATTCTACTATCTTACAAAAACATTCAAGTAACACCCTACATGTTTTCCTGTTACTCTCTTTTTAAAATTTTTTCTAGCTTTACTGAGATATAATTGACATACACCACTGTGTATGTTTAAGGTACACTGTGTGTTGATTTGATACATTCTTATGTTGCAAAATGATTATAACATATTAAACAGTACAGGCTTCTACCTGCATCCCATCACGTAATTATCACTTCTTTTTTGTGTGAGAACATTTAAGGTCTACTCTGTTAGCAGCGTCAAATATTGGATTGGCCAAAAAGTTCCTTCAGGTTTTTAAGTAAAAATAAAAGACACATTTTTCATTTCCATTGAGAATTTTATTGGACCATGCATTCACTGTTTGGCTCCATTACATTCTGCCATTGCTCAGGCAACTTCATACTTCCACCTTCCCAAAACATTTTATGTTTTTGAGCAAAGAACTGCTCCAGGTGCCTCTTACTGTCTTCCAGGGCGTTGAAACGGTTTCCATTGAGAGAACGTCGTAGAGACCGAAAGGAAAGGACATCTGAAGGTGCAGCGTCTGGTGAACGAGGCGGATGCACCAGAGCTTCGCAGCCGAGTTGCACCGTCGTCAGAGAAACCTGCAGCCTGTGTCGTCCTGACAGGAGGTGATGCGTTTTCTGTCGGCTCCTTCCGGACGCTTTCGTTGAATGCCTCTTTCGGTCGTCTAATTGGGAGCAGTATTTTTGGGAATTAATCATTTGTTTTTCTGGAAGGAGCTTGTAATAGAGGACTCCCTTCCAATCCCACCATACACACAACGTCACCTTCTTTGGATGAAGACCGGCCTCTGGTTAGTGGTGGTTCATTTCATTTGCTCCATGATCTCTTCCATCCCACTTTCTTGCACAGTCTCCACTTTTCATCGACCGTCACAATTTGTTTTAAAAACGGAAGGTTTCCCTCATGTTTAGGTAAAGAATTGCATGTGGAAATACAATCAAGGTTTTATTCACTTAACTTATGTGGAATCCAAACATCAAAGCGATTAACATACCAACTTGGTGGAAATGATTTTCGATACTTGATTTGGACATTTTGAGTATGTTGGCTATCTCCCAAGTGGCGTAATGTTGATTGTTCTCAATTAATGTCTTGATTTGATTGCTATCAACTTCAACTTGTCTACCCGACCAGGGAGCATGATCCAGGGAGAAATCTCCAGCAGGAAACTTTGCAAACTAGTTTTGATTTGTTCGATCAGTCACAGCACCTTCGCCATACACTGGAGAAATCTTTTCTTTTTTTTTTTGGTGTTTCAGTTGCGTTTTTACTTTTCTTGAAATAATAGAGCATACTATACCCCAAATGTTGCTTTTACTCTTCCATCTTGAAAATTGAAGTGGCTACACAAAATTCACCACTTTTGATGTTTTTTTTTTTAATGCATGCCGATGTGACAGCTGTCACAAAACAATCTAACAAAGTTGTTTCGAATGAAGTTAAAGATGACTAGGCAATATGAGAGCCATCTTACAGAAAAACTGAACAAATGTTTTGGCCAATCCAATATATAGCACAGTATTATTAACTATTTACTCTCTTGTTTAGTACCTGGGGATATACTTAGGCTGTATTTCTATTTTATCCTATCTTCTTTTTCTTTCGTCTTGTTCAGTGTCTCTGGTTTAAACTGTGGAGGGTGGTCTTTGACAAATAGAACAAACACGGAAATATGATGTGGACAGAGTCCTCACTGCCTTGTCTCTGGTGGCTTGCTCTTCCTCTATCTTTCAGACCACTTGCACCTGTTCAGTTAAATCACTCCAAAGAACTGGAAGAAACAACTTACACAGCAAGGTCGCTGAAATGTGGTGAGACGTAGCTCTTATTCTCGGCTGCTAGTAATAAAGGCTTGTCTGTGTCTCCTTATTCAGTTCCAGGGGCTAGGGAAGACTTTATCTGAGAGGTTTCAGGTAACGTGAAATAAAACATCGCTTCATATCTCATCTCACTTCTTAGCTGAAACAGTAACCAAGCCGTTTTCCTTCCGAGGGGTCTATTTTCTTTTGCCAACGTCTTCTCTGTGAATAGATTCGTCTTCCCAGGTTCTTCAACTGTTGGATAATCAAGAGGCAGGGTCACCCCTAGATTAATCATCTTGAGATACTAGGAGGTGAAACACCCACCCAGCCCAGGTAAAAACAGTTAAGCTGCCCTTCTCCCTACCCTCTCTGCCTCCTTCCCTCAGCATTTTCGCTACAGTTTTAGACATAGGTTCTTCATGATGTGTTAGAAACAGAAAAAGGCAAATGAGGTCCAAATCAAAACTCAAAGGCATTGATTGGCTGAAAATAATACAACTAAAAATAAATAACTAAATAATACATAGGGGAATGTTTTGCACATATTAATATTTTAAAGCATCTTAGGATTGGTAACTAATGACTAATGTCAAACAGCTGGATCTTTTGAATCTGTGCAATAAATTTAGATATGATTTCCTTTAATTCTTCCAAAGGTACCCAGTCTTGCATGAATATGTCCAGCTCTTCCTCCCATCCTGGGGCTACAAAGAGTCCTCAGTTTAAACAATTATATCCCATTAACACCTCTCTCACCCCGACATACCGAACTCTTAATTCTTTCACAAACCATTGTCCAAAGAACCAATAAAACAGAACTCAAGCAGATACTAAGCCCAGAGGGAAATACTTGAAAAATATGACAAAAACCAGCCACACTGAATGAACATGCAACAAAGGGCATTAGGGAAATAGGCTAACATACTGAGTTACTTAAGATTATAATGTTGAAGAAAATAATTGCGGAGGCAGGGAAATGACGCCAATTAAGAGGCCCAGTAATGGGCAGGAGGCAGGGGAGAAGTCACTTTGCTGACCGTGACCCAGCCCTACCCTTCTCAGGCAGGCAGGGAGCGCCTGCTTTCTGCCATCAGCACGGAGCTTTGGGGAAGATGTAGATTTCAACTGCTCTGAGATTTTCCCCGTTAAGAATACATCCCCGCTGACTTCAAAGCACAGGAAGGAAGGGCCACAAATGACTGAAGTCAGATGACAGTACTTACTGCTTTCATTTTTTCTCCAGAGGACAATTTCTTCCTTTTCGTTTTTTCACTTTTTGATGGTGCAGTACTCTGGCCACCCCCAGAAAGATTCCAAAATCCTCCCTCGGTTCTTTATTCCTGCGGCTGGCAACCTACACTACCAGGAAATCCATCTTTAATAGAAATCTGAATGCCTTGTACTGTCATTTGGGTTTAAATATATTTCCCCTGAGCTCTGGCCTCAGTAAAAATAGCAGACAGCTGGTCAGCATGCTCCACACCATAAACCTGTTGGGAGGAAGTACGGCCAAGGGGGTGGTTGGCTTGCATCAAAAACACTCGGAAAGCTTGTTAAAACACAGATTCTTGGACTCCACCCTCAGAGTTTCTGATATACACATCTGGTATGGAATCCAAAATTTGCATTTTAATAACTTTCAAGTGGTACTGACGCTGCCGGTGCAAGGACCACACTTTCAGAACCATTGCTGCACACCAATCTCAAACCTGCTGTTGCAAAAGCTATTGACAGGGGTCCCCAAACTCTACTGTATGCCAGAATCACCTAAAGAGCTTCGGAAATTCCAAGCCATTGTATACCAAGTGAAGCAGAATGTCAGCGCAGGCATCCATATTTTTCAAAGCCAGGCATTGGGACTTTTCAGGGAGTTCCAGGCTCCTGCAACACACAGCCACGATTGGGATGAGGCCTGGAGACCAGGGAAGGACCAGAGGCCAGGAGGCGGGGGAAGAGCAGCCCTTGATCTTGGGACGATCCTCCTATTTCCCTAGTCTGTCTTTTCTCATCGGTCCGACAACATGACGAGCCCTTTAGTTTCCTCTCAAGCGTTAGTAGCAAGAGAAGCACACTGAGCAAGTAAACAGTTTTGGAACTTGGGGTGCAAGGGAGGCAGTGCTGCCAAGGGTAAGATGCAGAGACTCTGCGGTCGGGGAGGCCTTGGTCCGCATCCTGACTCTCACCAGCTCTGTGCCCCGAGCAAGTTCACTAACTGCTCTGTGTTGCTCTTTCCTCCTTTGTAAAGAGAGAATGACATTACCTTGCTCATGGAATTTCTCCAGAGCAATTTTGCCTTTTGCCCAGAATGAAGTGGGAGCTCCGGAAATGACTGTTCTTTGACGGTTATCCAAACAACCTGGGCTTCCCAGGTGGCGCTAGTGGTAAAGAATCCGCCTGCCGACACAACCTGAGACTCAAGAGATGTGGGTTCCATCCCTGGGTTGGGAAGGTCCCCTGGAGCAGGAAATGGCACCCCACTCCAGTAGTCCTGCCTGGAAAACCCCATGGACAGAGGAACCTGGCGGGCTACAGTCCATGGGATTGCAAAATGTCAGACACGACTGAGCGCACACAGCAGATACATACTGCACATGCCATTATCCCTAGATATGGAACAGGCAGCCTTTGGGGAAGAATTTCAAACAGAGGTTAGTGAAATGAACAGTGGAAAGGCTGAAAAACAGCATGAAATAGCCCATAAGCAGACAACCGACAGTATGGGTGTGTGAATATTCAACTGGATTTAAGTCACTCAGTGAGTGGATCTTAAGGCATCAGGTCTTCAGAATTACAGAGTTCCACCTTCTTTCCCTCCTGCTTTCAGACAAGATCATTTACCAGCAGGTATGCTCCTCGGACACTCCATGTACTCAAGGTAAGTCTGAACTTGCAGTACTTTCAGATCCTGTGTCTGGCATATTATTTCATGCATGTAAGTTTTTCTCCTAGACTAGATAGTAAGACCTTGAATTTCATGAATTCATGTTTCCCTAGAGCACCCATGGCCTGAAAATTCTGGGTGCTTAATAGCCGTCAATTTCTCATCTATTTCCACAAGCCCCTTTACATTTATCTTCCATACAGCTTCCAGAATAATCTTTCAAACATCCAAACACCTTCCCTCTACATAGAAGTCTTTCGAGGTTCCCCACTGCTCCGAGGGGCCGGCTCACTCTCCTTAGCCAGTTTATAAGGCTCTTGGTGATCTGGCCTCTGCTGACTTTCCCCAGCTTGGCGGGGGAAACAGTCAGGGCTTTGGTGTCGTGGAGATCTGGACTTGAAACCCAGCCCAGCCTATAACAAGCTGTGCATCTGCCCAGGAGTTCCATAATCTCCCTGAACCACAGTTTCTTTATTTGCAAAATGGGAAAATGCTAACTCCTTTCAGGTTTGTTGTAAAACTAGAATTAATTAGCATGAAATGCCTGGCATATGAGGGACTTTTTTTTTTCTTTAAGTAACTGTGAGCTGCATTTGCTGGTCCTCTCACATGTAGTGCCTGCCCCCGGAACCGTGAGCTCCCTCTGACACGACGCTAGGTCATGTCTCTACACCTCTGAACAGGTCCCTTCCTACTTCATCAGTGCGGGAGCCTCTCACCCAGCCCACAGCTGCAAAGCCGCTCCCTCCCCTGAGGGCCACTGCCGATTGTTTAAAGCACTCAATCGCGGTCGTGGTTTACATGTCTCTCTCAAGCCAGGTACTGAGTAAAGATCAGGGACCATCTGCGCAGTTGTATGGCCAGGCTTCCCTGTCCTGCTGAAGTCCATGGGGTTGCAAAGAGCTGGACACGACTGAGCGACTGAACTGAACGGCAGAAATTAACACAACACTGTAAAGCAATTATCCTCCAATTAAAAAGAAAAAAACCTGAGAGAATAGCATTGAAACATGTATATTATCATACGTGAACTAGATTGCTGGTCCAGGTTCGATGCATGAGACAGGGTGCTTGCGGCTGGTGCACTGGGATGACCCTGAGGGATGGGGATGGGGAGGGAGGTGGGAGGGGTTTCAGGATGGGGGACACATGTGCACCCATGGCTGATTCATGTCAATGTATGGCAAAAACCACTACAATATTGTAAAGTAATTAGCCTCCAATTAAAATAAATTAAAAAAAAGAAAAATATGTTCTCACACACAATCATGCAAAAGATCAGGGACCTTCCACACTTACTTAGCAGGGCAGGTGACTGGTGTGGAATGGGTAACTGATGTCAGCTAAGGGCCCCTCTCCTCTCGCTCCCGTCCCTGTGTCCTGCGCGGGTTCACAGACAGCCTGCTTGACTGTAGCTCATGGCGGGGGGCGTCCTGCACCGCTGCTGCCCACAGCCCAGGACACTGACGTCCGGGGGTGCTTTCTTGGAATAAGGACACGCGGGCCCCCCTCAGCCTGCACGCGTCACAGACTGCATGTAAACAAGAGCCTCAGGTGGCGTGGATGCACACTGGAGTTTGAGAAGAACTGCTCTGAACACACCTGCACCCCCACCAGAACCATAGGGCGGGCACTGGGCGAGAAGGAGAATGAGCGGAACCGCTCATCGCGTGTGAGCAAGCAGGAGGCCTGTGCCCTGAAGACACTTGAGTCCCAGGATAAGGCTGGGCATGGGAAGAGTCCAGGTTCCAGTCTGTCTCTCTAACACCGTGGTGATGAATTACAAGCTCTATGTTCACAGCAGGTCCTGAGAAGGATCACTCCTGACTTCCGCCAATAAAAATTAAACAACAGCAACAAACAATCCCAACGCAGTTACTTGAGTAGAAGGAGAAAAACCAGAGCTTTAAGTAGCGCCAGATCACATAGCTAAAAACAAAACAACTGAAAGCTAATAGAAAAGGAAGCCAAAATCATGTGGAAGAGCCTGTCCACTGCGAGCAAGAGAGTTCTCGTTCAGAGCAGGGTGACATACTTTTTAGAGACATATTTTATCATAAATATTAAGACATTCAGAGAATTTCTGCACAATTGTAAACTCTGTTTTGCATTCTTTTCTGGAAAAAAAAAAAAGTAGGAAGCCCATGATCTGAGTCAAAGATTTCAATTTCCAGGTAACAGCCTGTTCTTACTGGTGAGGGGTAGGCTAGAGAGCTCAGAGGTTGCGTCTCTTCCCCACATACAGGGCAATGTGGTTTTAGAAACAGCATCAAAAGTAAAACGGCAGACAACTAGTCTTCACTTCAACTTTCTCTGAATTCTCAGGGAACGCCTGCTTACAAATTAGCGGCATAGAGACACTTTATTTGGGAACAGAGCCTCATTTTTTTTTTTTTTAATAGAGGATCTTGGGCAAAGAACTGAACAAACAAAACATCCTACATGAAACAAAAAGAAAACGGCATTTGGAGTATTTGCTTTGCGATCCTGCTCTCAAAAGAGTTCAAACATCACCACAGTTTGCAACCTTTTCGGCTGGATATTTTTTTCCCGCCACTTAACAGATGGGAAAGATTCTGTGAACTTTTTAAAGCAACGGGCAGGACTGCCTCCTCTCTCTTAAGTGCCTAGTCAGCAGATTCCAGGAGCCCGGCTGTAAAAGCCCTTGTTTCCACTTTTCCCCAATCCCAGAAAGATGCCTCTTAAGCTATAGTGAGGCAGGGCATAGCCATTCAATTATCCAAATACTAGAAGTCCGTAAAAGAACATCGGGCTGCAATTGGTTTCTTAATTTGAGTGAAACAGCATGCTCAAACACATCCCCAGATCCTGCAAATAAATCTCCATGCAGCAGCTTTTGATTCAACCTCATTGCAGGACGCATTTTTATCAATTTTGACAAAACTTGCAGAATATGCAGACCATACCAATATGATCACAGTATCACAGAGGGAAAAATAAACCCCAAATTAAACCTTTTTCCATGGCTTTTTACATGCTATTGAGAATAGCAACAACAGATTCTATTTTTTGCCTTTTCTTCTGTACAGATGTTCAGATTTCAATTTCCAGGATGCCTTTAAATGTACTCAACTGTTTTAATGTGACGCATGCCTTTTAGTGCCCACTTTCCAAATATTCCAGTTCTCCTTTGCTATGGGCATTCTGTCTATGACTGCTCAGAGAGTATCTGAGAGAAAAAAAAAGCCTAACCAAACTAAAACCAACTAAACGATAATTGCAAAGTCTATAAAATTTGTATCTACCCTGTGTGAAGCAGATGGTGGATTCTGTAGTAGGCATAAAGCCACGAGCTGTCCAGCTCAAGGTCTGGTTTGGGATCACTTCTGTGCTGGAAAAGAAAGGCTCGTCACAGTTTCTGGACACTTCTCCTGCTCTCCAAAGACTTACCTGTGCTTGGAAAGAGGACTGGAACTTGAGAATTCATTTTCCTAAGGAAACCATAAAATCCGTGGACACACTGAGTTCCGCTTCCAGCCTTTGCCATCAGGAGACTGTGCATGCTCAGAGCTCAGGAAGCATCCAGAAGGCACCCATGTGCCTTCAGTGCTGTATGTCTAGCAAAAAACGGCCTCTCGCTCACTCCCACAGTGCTCTTTATTGCGGTTGGCATGGACTTGCCCAGGGGACCGACTTGTTGTTCCACGAAGGTCCTTAAATGGCATTACTGATGAAGCATGTCATCCAAGCCTCAGGATCAAATGGCAGCTACTGCCAGGGACGGTGGTAGAAAAGCCCATCCCCCAGTTAAACACTGCACGCTGGGCTACGACTGGTCATTACGTCCTTTACCCCACTTCAGCTTTTCCGGAACACAGCTGATAGGCTTCATATTTTATTTTAATAATATGTATGTAGTATTCTTGAGATCATGGATTATTTTAGACATTTTTTGAAGGAAATCGTCTCTTTCCCCTACGTGAAAAATGGAGTGTGAGTTTGAACAAGAGATGCGTGTTCTGATACACCATAGAGCAATTACTCTTTTAAGTTCATATTGGCTGTTTCTGAAATTCTTCTCTGCTGATGGCTACAATGTTACACTCTATTTGGGGGCCATTTCTGTTTCCTCAGTACCATGAATATTTTATTTCGGCCTAATTTAACCTGTTCATACACCAAGCGAGATGAGATTCATTAACTCTGTATTAAGGAGCTATGCTTCCAAAGTCTAAAAAATCTTATCGCCCAGGGACAGAACATCCTCACTCTATGACAACGTTAGACAACAGGAAGGTGGGCGAATGGAAACATCCAGAATGATACGCTGTCTTAAAATTAGAACACTTGTAAAGACAAATGAACTTATTTACAAAAGAGAAAGGAAGTCACAGATGTAGAAAACCAACTGTGGTTACCCAGGGAGAGGAGGGATAGGGATGAGCTGGGAGACTGGGCTGACATATGTACGCACTGCTGCGCGCAAAGTAGCTTGTTAACAGGACCTACCGTACGGCACACGCAACTCTACGGAATGCTCTGTGATGGCCTCTGCGGGAAGGTAATCTAAAAAGGAGTGCACGTATGTATATGCGTAACTGATTCACTTTGTTGTACACTAGAGATAAATACAACATTTTAAATCAACTATATTTCATTTAAAATTAAAAAAAAATATTGAAAAAAAACCACTTGTACAAAACAAGTAAATTTTGGTTTTGAAATCCAGAGTTGTTAAAACTAAGATCAAATATCAGAAGTTTGGAGAGGTTTAACATCCCCTATTGGAGTCTTTCTTCAGATATTTTTCCCAAGAAAGAACTAAAAACGCTGCAGTGCAGGCTTCTTATCTGTATACGGGTTTTATCTCCAAGTTCTTTCTGTGATAAGCAAAGGTCCCAAGTTGTTTCCGATGATAACCTATTGCAGAATTTGTCTCCCATCCCCGTCAAGGAAATAGATTTTTAATTCTTCACAGTTGTCCCATGTCTGTGTTATTTTGTGCTTTCATTCAGATTAACTATGGATTTAAATTACAGCTGTCATTTTGTTAATGAATATTTTTCTGATAAGCTGTATCAGAATGATATGGATTGAAGTCACTGATACAGCTCACGTATGGTCAATGGTACGGGACTGTTCTCCAAGATCCACTGATTCCTGTGTCCCTGCACGGGGCCCTGCGTACCAACATCTGGGGAATGTCTTTCTATTCATTTCAAAGGATTCTGATTTAACAAGGAATACAATCTGTGAAAAGCACTACTTCCATTTTGACTTCACTGTCATTCACATGGGAACTATTTATCAGTTCAGACCCCTTTAAAGAGGAAGAAATGAATTGTTCTTGCCTTTTCTTCCAAGGAGAGAATTGATATTGCTGAATTTCACTGAGATAGAACAATGCAAAACAAAGCAAATTACTTCAAATAATGCCTATATCAATAGGTGCATGAAAAAACACGCTGTGACATGCTTGCTTCGGACCATTTTCAACGCCACTTCAATGTAAGAGCTGTTTACTTAGTAAACATAGTAATTGATATTAAGCAATATTAATATTTCAACACAGCTCTTGTCATAATTCGGGATGTTTTTGTAGGATATGATCCAGTTCTCCTCAGCTTACAATTCTCTTTGATTTTCTTTGTTACTTCCTTTATTTTTCCTTGATGGATTAACATTCTCAATCATGAAAACACTTTGTGTAAATAAATCACCTAAAATTTACTGCATCTAGTGATGTGCTACTCTAATATTAGAAGTATAATTCGTTGGTAAAAGTGTGTATGTAATTTTTTTCTTAGTAGGCTATTGAAATATCCTGATATATCCTTAGCTGGCAAGGTAATTTTTATGGAGAAAAACCAAAATAAACTGAAAATAAATTACAGAGTCTGATATTTTCACAACGAATATGAAACAATAATGGCTTACTCTCAAGGATTGCTTCTTTCCAATCCTTGAGAAGAATCTCAAATTACTTTCAGAAACTTGGTATCAATTTTTGCATTCTGAAGAAATGTGCAGTTTAGAAAGTTTCACTGACCCTTTTTGAATCAGTAAACCTAAAGGGTGAGGAGGGAACACAGCCTTAAATTCAGCAAGTTCTAGAATGACAGGTCCTGCAAGCTATGAGGCTGTCAAAAACAGAACAGAACAAAAACATCTGTATTTTTTTTCCTTTTCCATTGTTAGAAAAAAGACTGTGCCACTTAAAAAGAGCTTCCAAAAACTCTGCAGTCAATGACTAAGCAACTTGTCAGGGGCTCTGAAGAGGCTTCTCAATATTAATAATCTAAGTACTAATATCAAATTTCACTTTTGGAATAGCAAGTATATCTGGTTCACGAGATAGCTTGGTTTTCTTTATAAATGCCCCACAATGAATACATCAGCTTTAACATCTAGGCTTTTGATAAGCCATCTTGAGGTGGTCTGACTTTTGTTTTCTTTCCTTTCACAAACACGCTCCTCACCATGATGAATGGCCTCCCATTGGGTATATGGAAAATTTCCCAGCCCTGTTCCCTTGAGAATGTGCCACTACATGGATTTCTGGGCAAAGGAAGATTAAAAGAGGAGGAGCATGAGCTATGGTCCCCTTACCCCACAGCCATCAATTATTTCCAGTTATAAATCAAAGTTTTCAGCCCAAACAAAGACCTGTGTGGCAAGCAAACAAGGGCGTTCACGGCAAATTGTTTTGAAGCCGAATAAAACTCTTGACGGAAAACAATGGGGTCAGCAAAGCCACTGTCAATACCACTCTAAAGTTTAGCTGATTTATGAAGAATTAGATATGGTGCATCAAGTCTCAGGAGGACTGATTGAGAGAACAGGAAGGAGAAGTGTGAATACACTTCTGTACACTGATATAAAACCAAACAGAGCTCTTCCTTCGTCACAAAAAGTTTAACCCAATGTGTTTATCCTCATGAATGTGACCCCTTGCCTGAGAGCCCTACTCTGAAACCTCTAATTATCAAACATGCCCTCCCTGCTTATTTTTGGTTTCTGCAGAAGCAAAACTATTGGCATTTCCACCACTCATATGAACCACGGCAGCAGGCTCATACCTTCCTTTCTATTTTGATCTTACACTTGGAAGAATGTAATTTAAATAGTTTCACATACTGTTTATATGCCCCACATAAAAATCTATTGTACATGGTGAAACAGGAAAATATTGACTTTTGTGAGAACAAATAGAAATACCATCGGGAGGCAAAGCTAGCTCAGAAGGCATGAAATTAAATAAATAATGCTCTTGTTTTCCAGGTTTTTTTTTTCTTTTGAGATATAACAATGGCACCCCACTCCAGTATTCTCGCCTGGAGAATCCCATGGACGGAGGAGCCTGGCGGGCTATATCCGCGGGGTCGCAAAGAGTTGGACATGACTAAGCGACAAGAAAAGGTAAAAAGAAAAAAAAAAAAATTTGTTAAGAGCTTTCTCTTTTAGAGCCAGAAATTGCTCACACCTGGAAAGCAGGTGTGTACGTGGGTGAGAGAATGAATAATAATTCTAATAACAATTGGCATTACTATTATAATATTTGGGCTTCCCTGATAGCTCAGTTGGTAAGAATCCACCTGCAATGCAGGAGACCCTGGTGTGATCCCTGGGTCGGGAAGATCCAATGGAGAAGGGATAGGCTACCCACTCCAGTATTTTTGGGCTTCCCTGGTGGCTCAGCTGGTAAAGAATCCACCGGCAATATGGGAGATGTGGGTTTGATCCCTGGGTTGGGAAGATACCCTGGAGAAGGGAAAGGCTACCCACTCTAGTGTTGTGGCCTGGAGAATGCCATGGACTGTATAGTCCACGGGGTCACAAAGGGTTGCACATGACTGAGCGACCTTCACTTACATTATAATATTTACTGAGTGTTTACTATGTGCCAGGTATTCACAACGTAAAGCAAGGTGTGTGCATTATCTCATTTATTCTCCAAAGCAAACCTATGAAGCATTCACTATTATCCTTTCCATTTATTTGATGGAAGAAGAATCTGATGCATTGAGAAGCCAGCCAGCCCAGGGCTGCATGGTTAGGAAGTCACACAAGTAAGACATCATGGGTCCTGGCTTTGAACCCAGTAAGTATGATTATATGAGTGTATGATCTTAACTACCACATCTAAATTCATATTTGGCAGAAAAATATGTATCTTCCTTAAATCTCTCAAAAATTGATTCAAAATCTTCATATGGTCCACAATGTCTCATTTGCCCCCCTCATCTTAACCTTAGCAAGTTGTGAAAATCAACCTAAATGACACAGTGTACAAATGGGGGAAGGAGCTCTTCTAAAATCATGGACCATCTGAGGTTATCCGATCCACTGTCACTCTGTTTAATAACAGAACTTCTTGCTGCAGACTGCCCAGTCCATGTTCTTCTGGTAGGAGCTGGACAAGTGATGAGTGTATGATTCATGTCTAAGTTGACTTCATCATTCCCACAGCGATGTGGGCCACTTCTGGGTCCAGACCAGTAAGAGGTGAATGGCCCTCTGTTACTTTCTCTTCCACCAAGACCTGAGTATGGTAAACCCATGCTGACCACGCTGCCTCATCAAAGGAGCAGAGGGCGGCAAAGCCTCAGGATGGAAGGAGCCCGTCCCCAAGTCATCATACGGAGGACAGCAGCCTAAACACCCACAGCAGGTTGTTTTATAAACAAGAAATAAGCCTCTCCTATGTTTAAGCACTATAGATTTGGGTCCGTTTGTTACAGCAGTTTAGTTTATCCAAATTCATGCAAAAAAAAAAATACAAATTCAGCTATACTTTCAGTTTACAAGATTTCATTAGACTGGTCAAAATGAAGAGGATGGGAAGGACTCTGGAAGAAATATGGACAATTCTGGAGGCTCTGGGTCAGGAACAAGTAAGACAGAAAGCCGAGTATGAAGCCAAGAATTTCTAATTTCATCATTTGGGAGAAACTGGGCCTTGACCAAGACTAAGAAATTAGATTTTTAAAATTGAGAGTGTTTATCTTCAGTTTTGTGTTCAGGAAAGGATAAAGGAAATGAACTAAATGGGCCAAGTCATTAAAAAAATGTGGGAGAGGGCAGAAAAGAGGCTAGAACAGGAAAACCTATAGGGAAGGAGAAAGGTAGACGGTAGAAATGCGAGAGCAGCAAAACAAACCAGCCAAATCCCCAACGACCTCCCCAAACATACTTCTTGCCAAAATCTAGAACATTTGCAAAGAACAATTTATTAAGATTCTTCCCATTCTGTGATGTGATGGATAAAAGTACATTCATCATTTTTAAAAAGAGAATAAAATTCGGGAACTTCCCTGGTGCTTTTTGCTCCGGTGTTTAAGACTACGAGCGTCCACTGGAGGGGGCGTGGGTTCAGTCCCTGCTCAGGGAACTAAGATCTCACACACTGCTGCATGGCACAGCCTAAATAAATATGTAAAATAAAATTTGAAACCAAGTTAACCGGAGAACGATTATCTCATGCTTCTCTGTAGGATGCCTGATCATTCTGTTTTCCATGGCTGTTGCTACATTTTTAAAAGAATTTCTGCTTTACTTTCACACTACAAATAGATGACCTTGTTGCCTGCCAAAGAATAAATTCCAATTGATAAAATAATCTGGTTTGTTTGAACCTCAGGTGGCACATCTATAGTCACATCTATGTTGGTATTCTGCTTTTAGAATAATGCATGACTTACAACATCTTCAAAATAATAGATTCTATTAATTTGTAGCTTATACAACTAAAAGCACTAGAAGGTCTGCCTGGTGATTTTATGTGGAAAGCACAGTACACAAATGATTTCTTGTTTGTGTTGATTCTTACATAAAAATGTACTTTAAGATTCAGTGAAGTGGTGGGGGAAAATGTTAGCATTTAGGAAATTACATTGATTTATGGAGGGATCTATACAAGTTGGCAAATGCTTGTTTTTAAAAAGTACTCAAATTTGACTTCAAAATCTAATTAAAATGCTAGATTAAAATAAATATACATATTAAAAATAGAAATAAAATTAAAAGATCTGGAAATAAAGGTTTAAAAACACCAAACAGATGGAATATAAAAAGGGGAGAATATAAGAGCAATACAATTAAAGCCCGAGGAAATAATATCAAAAATATCCCTTTGCATTTTCTGATGAATCCTAAAAGAACAGCTTACACATCTCTTTTTAAACAGTATTTCATAAACCCATCCCCAAATGCCAATAATTCTCTAGTCATAAAAAAGTCTGAAACAGTTTGTTCTCTATAGGAAGATTAATTATTGAGTCATTAGCCAAATGCTATTTTCATCCAGAGGGTGTAACTCACTGGGCCTGGCAGAGAGTAGCTGCTGACAGTGGGGAGATGAATGGAGCTTCCAAAGGTAACACAGCCCTGGCAGGAATTTCAGCTCCACTCAAAGTGGACAGACTTCGCTGAAGAGCCAGGAAATTCAGGTGAAACTTCATAAACATTAAGCCTTAGAAGTAATGGTAACTCTAGGCCAATAATCAGAGCCATGTTAGGCTCTGATTATAATGAGACTCCAGCTACTTAAAAGCCAACTAGCGCGAAACACAGGCATCTTTAAAGGATGATGATTTAAACCATATCTCAACGGTATAGACTCTCAACAATGCACAATTTACCGTGTCTAGCATACATACATGCAGTAATTAACAGACAATAAAGGAAGCGGGAAAAAGGTAAACATGAGAGATAGAGTGCAGAAACCCAGACATGACACAGATGTGAGAATGAGCAAATACGGGCTTTTAAATGGATTATAATTAAACTGATTTAAATAAAAGATGGACATAATGAGTGAACAAGAGGCAAATCACAACAGAGAAATGCAAACTATAAAAGAACCAAATAGAAATTCCACAATTTAAAAACTGTGTCTGAGAGGGGAAAATTTCACTGATGACATCAATAGCAAATTAGAAATGGCAAAAGAAAAGACCAGTTAACTTCAAGAAAGATCAATAGAAGGTGTCTAAAAGTGAAGCTCAGAGAAGATTAAAAGATAAAAATGAATAGACAGTGATCTATGGGACAACATAAAATGGTTTTCATACACATAACTAAAGTCCCTAAAAGAAAAAAAAAAGAGATGAATTTTGGCAAAAGAAATATATTTGAACAAAAGTGTCCATATTATTATTCCAAAATATTTTTTTTTTAACAATCAAAACCCCAGGACCTTAATGAATTTCACACAAAATAATTATAAGAAAAAACAAACATTAAGCAAATCATATTAAAAATGTTGAAAACAGAAGATAAAGAGAAATGTTTTAAAAGCAGCCACAAGGCAAAAGACATGTCACGAACAGAAAAACAATAATAAGAGTAACCGCTGTGTTTATCAGAACCAATGCCGGTCAGAAAGCAATGGAATCATTGCTGTAAAGCACTGAGATCAAAAAACAAAATGAGACATCTCGCAAGCTGTAATTCTGCATCCGAAAAAAAAATATTCTCCAGAAACAAAGGCAGTACAAAACCATTTTCAGATTAACAGAAGTTTCAAGGCTTTAGTACTAGAGGACTTGCATTATAATAAATGTCACAGAAAGTTCTTCAGGTGGAAGTAAAACACTGTGAGGGAGAAATTCAAGTCTGTACTAAGAAATGAAGAGCCCTTGGAAGGATGAATGTGTGGTAAATCTAAATAATCTTTCTTCTTAATTTGTTAAGAGATAAATGATTGTTTAAAGAAAACTAACTTGTGCTTTAGCGTTCACAGAGTATAAAAATATGAGAGAAGCAACACAGAGGACAGGAGGATGTAAGCAGAAAGATACATACAATTTTTAACATTACACTTGAAGAGATCTGACATTAAGTCAAAGAAGACTAGGATGAGTTAAAGACACACATATTTCTAAAACAAATACAAACATAAGAAGAGAAAAGCTATGACCAAAGCATATTAAAAAGCAGAAACATTACTTTGCCAACAAAGGTCCATCTAGTCAAAGCTATGGTTTTTCCAGTAGTCATGTATGGATGTGAGAGCTGGACCATAAAGAAAGCTGAGCACTGAAGAATTGATGCTTTTGAACTGTGGTGTTGGAGAAGACTCTTGAGAGTCCCTTGGACTGCGAGGACTTCAAACCAGTCAATCCTCAAGGAAATCAGTCCTGAATATTCACTGGAAGGACTGATGCTGAAGCTGAAACTCCAATACTTTGGCCACCTGATGCGAAGAGCTGACTCATTTGAAAAGACCCTGATGCTGGGAATGATTGAAGGCAGGAGAAGGGACACCAGAGGATGAGACGGTTGGATGGCCTCACTGACTCGATGGACATGAGTTTGAGTAGCTCTGGGTGTTGGTGATGGAATGAAGAAGGCTTCATCAATTAGTCAACATCTCCCATTTTGGGGAGTTGAGTTCTGCAGAAGAGCTCAGATATTATTCTGTGTGTCCCCTCGCGGGGGAAGAAGTAGCCCGCTCCAAGGCTGCACTACTGTCTCTTGACCCCTCCTCTCCTGCCTCCTCATCCCCTCCCTTGCCTGACTAGTAACTGTTTGAACCTTCCCTTTGGGACTCAAGGAAGGACAGGGAGGCTGAAGTCTATTCTCTACGGACAAGAAACAAGGGACACAGGAAGGCTTCCATGCCTGGGAGCCCCACAGGGTCCTGCTCAGTTTCAAAAGCCCCCAGGATGCCGTGCAGAGGCCGCAGACTAAAACACATCCAACCATTCAGCGAAAGAGGCCTATTTATTTCTCTTAAAGCCTTGGGCTGAGGAGAAGGCTCCTAGTTGAATGCACATCTCGGCACTGACTGTAGTCCTCTCCAAAGACTCCAGAGGCTGGCAGAGGACACCTGGATCTTCACTCTCTGCCTCCCTTCAGAAAGGAACTGGCCCACAGGTCCAGTGTCTTAGCTTTTGCAGCTTCTACTCATGGGACTCCCTCCTCCCTTATCATCTGGCTCTGGTGCCCTGTGGGGCTTGTGTCTGTGGGTCCTACAAAACTGTAAACAAATGGAGAAAGAATTCCTGACCACCATCTTCTAGGATGCACTGTAGAGACCTCAGATAGAAAGGCCTGAAAAAAAGGCCTATTTGCTTTTTTAAAAGCAACGTCCTGCTTAAAGCTGTGTCCTGGAGGCACATGTTTCCAATTTAACAAACATCTAGGGGCCGATTTACAATCCTTTTCAGAGATGGGGGATGCCAGCTGGCACCGTCTTCTCGTTTACCCTCTGCCGCATTTACCCAGACTGCCATCGTTTCTGAGAAAGGAGCTCCTGCACATATCTGGTGCCCAAGCTTCTGTGGCTGATGCCCAGAGGACGTATCCCTTGATAGCCTGGCTTTGGTGACCACTGGGCTTGTATTCACAAGTAACAAAGAGATCCAGTTCTTAATTTACTGTGTCCCTAGGCTCAATCTGCTGATTGACATTCTCTGCTTTGGGACATTGACAGGTGTTGGCGCCTGTCAGTGGCATATCTTCAACTACTAGGAGAGCCAGGAAGAACAAAGAAGGCTGCTTGGACAATCACAAAGGTTTCAAACAAAACGAAGAGTTAAGGCAGGGTTGTATGTAAGTCTTATCTCCTACATGAGACTACTCCTTAAAGACCGGGAGAGATGGCTGGTTTATCTAATACACAGAAATCAACACAAGAGAGTTAAGAAAAATAATGAGACAGATGAATATGTTCCAAACAAAAGAACAAGATCTCAGAAAAGGACCTTAATAACATGAAGATAAGTGATTTACCTAATAAGAGTTCAAAACAACAATCATAAAATTCTCACCAAGGTCAGGAGAACAAGGCATGAACCAAGTGAAAATTTTATCTACCAATATAGAAAATGGAAGAATGCACCAAACAGAAATCACACAACTGGAGAATACAGTAACTGAACTGAAATGTTCAAGAAAGGGGGTCAACAGCAAACCAGATGAGGCGGAAGAAAGGATCGACCAATCAGAGAAGCAAAAAAAAAAAGACTTAACAATATATTGTCTGTAAGAGACTCACTTTAGCTTTAAGGAAACACACAGATTGACAGTAACAGGTTAAAAAAAGATACTCCATACAAACGGAAACTAAAAATAGCTGAGGCAGGAATACTTATATCAGATAAAATATACTTTAAGACAAAGATTGTATTAATAATACAAGACAAAGTAATTAGATTATGGTAATAGGGTCAACCCAACAAGACAACATAACACTTGTAAAAATATTTATGCACTCGATATAGGAACACTTCAACATTAAACAAAGTAAATATTAACAGATCTAAAGGGAAAAATAAATGGTAATACAATAATAGTAAAGAACCTCAGTACCCTACTTTTAATAATGGGTAGATCATATGGAAAAACATAAGGAAACATTAGACTTAAATGACACATTTGGCCAAATGGACTTAACATTTATAGAACGTTCCATCCAAAAGCAATGAATACACATTCTTCTTAAGCATATACAGACTTAAGTCCATATATAGTCTAGGATAGATCATATGTTAGTCCACAAGACAACTCTAAATAAATTTAAGAAGACTGAAATCATATCAAGTGCACTTTCCAACCACAAGGACATGACACTAGAAATCTACTATTAGAAGAAAACTGGAAAATTCACAGTATGTAGAGATTAAACAACATATTGATAATACTGAACAATCAGTGGGTCACAGAAGAAATAAAAATATTTTAAATATCTTGAGACAAATAAAAGTGGAAATACAACATATCAAAATTTATGAGTTACAGCAAAATCAGTTCAATGAGGGAAACGCATAGTGATAAATGCCTACAATAAGAAACAACTTCATACCTCACGGAACTAGAAGAGAAGAACAAACTCCAAAGTTAGCCCAAAGATGGAAATAACAAATATTAGAACAGAAATAAATGAAATAGAGATTAGGATGACAATGAAAAATGTCAAACTAAGAGCTAGTTTTCTTAAAATATAAGACAAATCTTTAGCTAGACTCAAACCATGCAAAAAATGGGATAGGACTCAAATATAATCAGAAATGTAAGAAATGTTACAACTGATACCACAGAAATACAAAGGACCATAAGACACTTCTAGGAACAATTATACACCAACAAGTTTTTCTTGAAAATTCCACCCTCCAGACCTCTGTCTCATGAGGAGCACACAAGGAGAAGAAGGTAACTCCATGTTCGTCAAAGTAGATTGAGAATCTCTTGTTCTTCTACATTCAATTGATTTAAGGAAAGACTGTGTTTGGAGAACACTTTGTTTTATTTATTTATTTATTATTATTATTTTTTTTATTTTTAAACTTTACAATATTGTATTAGTTTTGCCAAATATCGAAATGAATCCGCCACAGGTATACATGTGTTCCCCATCCTTTATTTAAAATAAGAAAACAACTTTAAAAGTTTTTATGTTTTGCAAGATTTCCTCAAAATTTTTAATACACACAGGTTCAGCATGACCCTTCAGAATGGGACTACAGAGAAAACTTTTTAAACCTACTTGAGCCGGGAGTCATTTATTCAGCCTGAGATTTATTCTGAAAATCTCAGAAATGAGAAGTTCCATGGAACACACACTTTATGCATTCTAGGACTGAATAAAGCCTGGTGATCACCGGAGTGCTCAAGGGGAAAAACGACATGTGGGCAAATTCATGTCTAAAATAGTTAGAGACCTCTAGTAATTGCCATTTTATATATTATATGTGTATATATAAGCATTATACATATAATTGCCATTATATATAAATAGTAAATAAACATGAATATAAATGTATAAGGCATGTGTAGTATATATATATGCAATATATAAAGGATACATAATATTCCCAAATTTACAAAAATAACTGTTTTTGTATATACTACCGAGTGTTGAATTTATGAGCTTGTTAATTTAACTGACTAAACAACAAAAAAATTTAACTGAGGTTTAAATCCTTCAATAAACTGTTGCATCCTAACAAAATTTGTTAAGAAAACAAAGCAAAAAACTATATCTGAATTAAATTTTAAAAACCGAGCTTGATGACCAGATGCTGACTCTGACTCTTCTAGCACCATCTTTGACACATCTAAAGGCACCATCTACTTTGGTTTGTCGGTCTACACACCGAAGTGTCGAGAGGTAATTTATCAATTTGTTGATTGTTCATGGTTATCAGTCAGCAGATGGACCTGAAATTATCGTTTTACAGACCAATTCTTCAATAGGAAGTTTTCATATCCATGCTTTCTCACCCCTGCCAAGTCATTCCAAAACAGTACGTGGATATATCAGGGGACCCATAACAAATGTCAAAGTCATTTGCTTTTCCAGTTTTTATTTGAGGACAATTCCATCACTAAATGATCTTCACCCTCTGTTCCCATCCTCTCTATGGATAATAAGAGCGTTCTTAACAATTAGCAGAGTTCCAGTAAAAATATTTTCCCCTAGCTAAACTGTAGTAATGGCCAAGAGAAATCGGGACAAACATTTTTTTACCTGCTTTACTAAGTGCACATCCAAGTACGGACATGCAGGATGCCTGCTCAGGCATGCCCCGGGCTCAGCATCCATCTTCCTGTTCCTTTACCACTTCCAGACTGACAGCTAAATTACTGCACAGAAATCGTTTCTGTGGGCTGTAACCATAATGCTGCCACTGAAACTAGTTTGTTGGCTAAAGGATAAACACAGATTGAAGGACAATTTTCATTAACAGAGAAACATGGCTTATAGGAGAGGAGAGCTGATCTGCATGGGAAAGTAAGCTTTAGCAACTTAGAAGAAAACATGAGAAGACACTCTCTAATTGAGTTGTAATTTTCCTGTCAACTGGCAGGCACTAGCTGAATTCTTGCGAGAAGCCCGCATCGGTAGCTGAGACTGTCTAACATGCTTTCTGTTGCCCAGTGGTTAATAACTGAGGAAATTTTTACCTGTAAATAGAACTGAACTTAATGAAAGAGGAAGTCAAAACTATTTCCAAATGAAACGGACATAGTATTTTTAGGAAAATGAACCTTCTTTGCTGAAGCATCATCAAGGATTTAAAACTAGGACTGAGAAATACGGGGGAAAATCAACCCATGTTTAGTGAATTATTTGAAAAATATGTATAAGCAATTGCATTCCATATATATAAGATAGGATTCTGAATTCAATGATTATATAGCTTAAATTAAGCAAAGACATGCAAATACATAGTAGGTTACAAGTGTCTACTTCATCTCCAACTGTCAGTATACATAATAGGTCTTTAATATATACTGAATAAATTATCGAAGCAATATTTCTTATTTATGAGAAAAGTAGTAAGAACCATAAAAAAGTTATAGATATGAGTAGTGGGCTTCAAAGAGTGAGGTTTATTTTGGTTGGAAGAGTCAAAGATCAGTTCAGTTCAGTTCAGTCATTCAGTCATGTCCAACACTTGGTGACCCCGTGGACTGCAGCATACAAGGCTTTCCTGTCCATCACCAACTCCCAGAGCTTGCTCAAACTCATGTCCATCAAGCCACTGATGCCATCCAACCATCTCATCCTCTGTCATCCCCTTCTCCTCCTGCCTTCAATCTTTCCCAGCATCAAGGTCTTTTCCACTGAGTCAGTTCTTCACATCAGGTGCCAAAGTATTGGAGTTTCAGCTTCACCATCAGTCCTTCCAATGAATATTCAGGACTGAGTTCCTTTAGGATGGACTGCTTGGATCTCCTTGCAGTCCAAGGGACTCTCAAGAGTCTTCTCCAGCACCACAGTTCAAAAGCATCAATTCTTCAGCATTCAGCTTTCTTTATAGTCCAACTCTCACATCCATACATGACCACAGGAAAAACCATAGCCTTGATTAGGCGCACCTTTGTTGGCAAAGTAATATCTCTGCTTCTTAATATGCTGTCTAGGTTGGTCATAGATTTTCTTCCAAGGAGCAAGTATCTTTTAATCTCATGGTTGCAGTCACCATCTGCAGTGATTTTGGAGCCCCCCAAAATAAAGTCTGTCAGTGTTTCCACTGTTTCCCCATCTATTTGCCATGAAATGATGGGACTGGATGCCAAATCTTAGTTTTGTGAATGTTGAGTTTTAAGCCAGCTTTTTAACTCTCCTCTTTCACTTTCATGAAGAGGCTCTTTAATTCTTCTTCACTTTCTGCCATAAGGGTGGTGTCATCTGTATATCTGAGGTTATTGATATTTCTCCCATCAATCTTGATTCCAGCTCATGCTTCATCCAGCCCAGCATTTTGCATGATGTACTCTGCATAGAAGTTAAATAAGCAGGGTGACAATATACAGCCTTGACATACTCCTTTTCCTATTTGGAATCAGTCTGTTGTTTTATGTCCAGTTCTAACTGTTGCTTCTTGACCTGCATACAGATTTCTCAGGAGACAGGTAAGGTGGTCTGGTATTCCCATCTCTTTAAGACTTTTCCACAGTTTGCTGTGACCCACACAGTCAGATGCTTTGGTGTTATCAATAAAGCAGAAGTAAATGTTTTTCTGGAACTCTTTTGTTTTTTCGATGATCCAACAGATGTTGGCAATTTGATCTCTGGTTCCTCTGCCTTTTCTAAATCCAGCTTGAACATCTGGAAGTTCACAGTTCATGTACTGTTGAAGCCCGACTTGGAGAATTTTGAGCATTACTTTGTTAGCATGTGAGATGAGTGCAAATGTGTGATATTTAGAACATTCTTTGGCATTGCCTTTCTTTGGGATTAGAATGAAAACTGACCTTTTCTAGTCCTGTGGCCACTGCTGAGTTTTCCAAATTTGCTGACAGATTGAGTGAAGCACTTTCAGAGCATCAGCTTTTAGGATTTGAAATAGCTCAACTGGAATTCCATCACCTCCACTAGCTTTGTTTGTAGTGAAGCTTCCTAAGGCCCACTTGACTTCACATTCCAGGATGTCTGGCTCTAGGTGAGTGATCATACCATCGTGATTATCTGGGTTATGAAGATCTTTTTTGTACAGTTCTTCTGTGTATTCTTGCCACCTCTTCTTAATATCTTCTGCTTGTGTTAGGTCCATACCATTTCTGTCCTTTATTGTGCCCATCTTTGCATGAAATGTTCCCTTGGTATCTCTAATTTTCTTGAAGAGATCTCTAGTCTTCCCCATTTTATTGTTTTCCTCTATTTCTTTACATTGATCACTGAGGAAGGCTTTCTTATCTCACCTTGCTATTCTTTCGAACTCTGCACTCAAATGGGTATATCTTTCCTTTTCTCCTTTGCCTTTAGCTTCTCTTCTTTTCTCAGCTATTTGTAAGGCCTCTTCAGAGTCAAAGATGATATTATAGAAATGCAGCATGAAGAGAGAAGTGGAGAATTCCTAGGGTGAATAGGAAATAGCAGTGGTATTCTTA
The DNA here is from genome assembly GCF_000754665.1 of Bison bison bison. Taxonomy (NCBI): domain Eukaryota; kingdom Metazoa; phylum Chordata; class Mammalia; order Artiodactyla; family Bovidae; genus Bison; species Bison bison. The sequence goes on from NW_011494808.1 coordinate 6,396,743, forward strand.
ATTGTCAGTGGCTACGGTCCAGGCTGAAATAAACACACTGTTGGAATTGTTGATTTTCAGTATCTTAATGGAAAGCAAATGTTGTGCACAGCTACCTCTGCAACTGCAAACCAAATCAGGTCACATTATGACTCAGTAAATGATCATGGACCAAACTCTTCCTTTTCAAAATGTCAGATAAACCTTCAGAGAGAGGACTGTATTAGCAATATTGCAAATTGAAAATACATATTTTTATTAGATCCCCAGGTTTAGGTCAGAACTGGCATTAGCTAGGACTAATAATTTAATCCTAGACTTGACTCAGTGACTGGCTTATTTCCTGGTACATTGTAGGTATGTAAGATATATTTGTTGAATATATGAATATCAAAAGTCAAGATTTTGTCATGTACTGAGTAATAGATTATTTTATAGAATAGGCTCCCGGTATCATCTCTAGTTTTACTCTCAACTTAAAACTTGAAAATCCACTCCATAAATGATAGGAACATCTAATTCACAATGTAGTTGATGAGGAAAATCACACTTGTTTCCTACTTTTTACTCCATATGTTGAAGGCTTCTAACTTTCCAAGGTCACTCAGAGGCATCCTTATTTTAGCCAGGCTACTTGTCTGTTTTCAGCATCTACTATTCCTCTTGGATTTTCACTTGAATTTTCACTCACATTATTTACTGCAAAGTAAATTGCAGCATGGTCTTCCAAAGTATCTTTGTGAAGCACTCACAGCAAGGGGCTCCAATGGTCAGAGGATGTCACAAAATTCTTTGTACCCTGAGCTTACTCTTGGAGGTTCACTTTGTAAGTAAAAACACGTAAGCTTCTGAGAAGCGTTGTGGTAAAGAAGCCAAATTAACTGTTTAACTCAGTGTTTTTCAAACTGTTACGACCATGGAACCCATTCTGAACGGCTCTCACTCTCTTTCAGAACTAGCTAGTGTTGAGGTGCAACGTTGGGACAGGATCCTAAGGTAGATGTTATAAGCTGCTGACTCACGTGGTCTTTTATCCTTGAGTGATGGCACACACTGAGAGGGGAGAGAGATGTCAGCACACCTGGAAACACTGGGACCACATCCTCTTCGGCATCCACTCCCACCCCTGTTCCGTGGGCATCGCTTCTCTGATTCACTGTGGCACTGGCATCCCCATCTTCCTCCCAGACCGTTTCAGGCATGTACATTACTTGTCTGGTTCTTGTAGCTATTTGACTTTGGAATTCTTGCCCTGGGATATCTTAATCATTCAGTTATTCCTAGGACTCTTAGAGGAGAAAGGAATGTTCGTATTCAAATACAAAAAAAGAGAGAGAGAGAGGAGTTATTATAAGATGATCCCCCTTTAAGCTACTAGCAATAATTTCTACATCTGCTGAACTTCAAGGAAATGATTAGAAGAATCCTGTGTCAGCGTCTTGGCCTCCTAATGGCAGTTGCCACAGTTTTTTGTATCTGTAAATCTATGATCCCCAAAGTAATATGGGAATCCTGAGAGGTTACAAAACATCACCATGAAGTGTTTCACCTGTACTATCCAGAAATGGATCTGTATTTCTGGAGGGAATCAATCCTTATTTCATTTCAGGTCTTTTTAGGCTCATACTCCAATGACTGGCTGCTCTGCTGGTCACATTTCTGGACTGAACTTTCACATTTACCAACAAATAGCCCTGGATCTCGTCTTCCCTGGCGGCTCAGATGGTGAAGAATCTGCCTGCAATGCAGCAGACCCAGGTTTGATCCCTGGGTCAGGAAGATCCCCTGGAGAAGGAAATGGTAACCTACTCCAGTATTCTTTCCTGGAGAATCCCATGAACAGAGGAGCCTGGTGGGCTACAGTCCATGGGGTCACGAAGAGTCAGACATGCCTGAGCGATTACACGCACACGTGCACACACACACATACACACACGCACAGCACTGGGTCCAGACAGCAAGCAGATCACTTTCCAAAGGAAGCTCTTGGCTCTCCAGAATGGGCCCTTATTTCCCCTTTCCAAAGCATCATCCTTATTCTCTGGTGGTAATATGCTCAACTTCACAGTGTGTAATTAAAAATGTCTTAGTAACTGAAAATAATTTATTTTTTCTAAATTTTAAAAGTTAACATATTTTAGTCTGCAAAATTTTTGAGGCCATGGTGGGGGGATTGGGAAAGATGAGAAAAACCCAAGGGGCATTTGGTGCATAACCATGATACAGCCTTCCAGCAGAGAAAGCCAACACAGAAACAAGACTTTTTCAAGAAGAGAGCATTGGCAGGGCAAAGGCGAGAGTGAGCCTGCTCTGTCTGCCCCACTTGTGTGCTCCAAGTAGCGTGTGCCTCTTGTAGCACGACTGCCTTAAAATCAGGTAGAGTCCAACAGCACTTGAGACATCAAGCTGGGAAGGTGTTTTGTTTTTTTTTTTTTGCTTCGTTTTTACCAAAATGTCCAACATATACTTTCTTTTCCGTCACCTTATGCCAAAGAGTATATTTCAGTAATGCCTCTCTTTATACTATAAGATCAGGTTTTCTTTCCTAAATACTTTCCAATTTTCAATTTCTGCATTTTTAATGGTGTCAGATGTCAGCATCTCATAAATCCTTATTGTCATCCTTCTAAGTGAACTGATTGTATCATCAACCAACAGTGTTGTAACCTGGGGGTCTGGACCAGAAGTGAAAGAATTAAGGCTGCAGGGATGGAGTTTCCTGTTCCTGTTTTCTTCCCTAAGCAGAAGCAGTTTGGAGCAGGAACACTGCACATACTTCTCACTCGGGACAGGCAGCTATTTGGCTTACGTTTGCCCGGGTGTGGGGAAAAAGGCACATCGCTGGACTTTCTTTCAACAGATTCTCCAATCACCATATCCAATGTAGTGGGCTATATATTTTTCATTTTATAGCCTAAACATATTGTTTGTGACTATCAAAAGCCAGGAACACCCTGTTTTCCCTGAGTTGATTCAAGCTCTGGGTTTGAAATGCCTGCTGATTGCTCTGAACCATTCATTCTACACATATTTAAGGAGCCTCTCCTAATAGGCTGACGATTCTTTGGGGGTACTACAGAAATAGCAGTGAAAAGATGAAACTCTAGCCTACCTGGGGCTTATTTTCAATTGGTCATAATTCCTACATATTAGTGGCTCCATTTTGTACCTGTTTGTATCAACAGGATGCAAGACTTGGAGGAAACATGGTGGGCCCAGTCTGGAAAATGTCAAGCCTGCAGCCCAGGGCTAGGGAAAACCTTAAGAGAAATTCATTCTCTTACATTCTGACTGCCAGTGGCCCCCGCGGCTTGCACCTTCCCCAAACTACCTCAACGAGGCAGCGGAGACGAGTTCTAGTATACTAGACCTGCTAAAGTAGGAACAGATTACAGATGGAGCTCCTTGGATCTCCTTCTACAGCCAAAACAACTCGAGCCCACAGGGATTAAAAACACAAAACCTTCCTCCCATACCTGTGAGGATTCGATGAACGTCTAGTACTCAGAATTATGCCTGGCAAACATCTTTGTGCTACTATTATTTACCACTATTCTATCCTCCTGTTCTATAAATGTAAGTCCTACTGGTTTCATTTTTTCATAAATTCCTATTTTAAATACTGATCTTTATTTATGTATTTGGCTGCACCAGGTCTCAGTGGCAGCATGCAGGACCTTCAATCTCCGCTGTTGCACACAGGATCCTTAGTCGCAGCCTGTGACCAAGGATTGAACCCAGATGCCCTGCATTGGGAGCCCAGAGTCCTAGCCACTGGACCACCAGGGAAATACCCTAAAATTTTTATGTAATTGCATCTCTATTTAAAAATCGATAATAATGGCATACTGTTGTATTTAGGTACTTTGAAGTACCTGGAGGTTGGGGGCGGGGGGTGTCTTACTCTGATAATCTCATGTAACTCAAACAGCAACTGCCGTCTTGATACCAAGGATTTTCAGTTAAGTGTGTATTGAATTGAATTAGAAATGTGTCTTTAAGTCTATTCAGTGAAGACAAACATCTCTTGTAGTCACTGTTAAGGGTTAAATGTGTCCCTGCCCCTCACCCACACAGAAAAGAAGCTATATTGAAGTCTTAATTCCTGAATGTGACCTTATTTGGAAATAGGGTCACGGCAGATGCAATTAGTGAAGGTCACGGTGGAGTAGGATGGGCCCTAATCCAATATGCCTGGAGTCCGGCAAGAAGCCCTGTGAAGACAGAGACTGGGCAGGAGGCCGGATGCCGGTCAAGGCAGAGACTGGACTCAGGGAGCTGCAAGCCAGGAATGGCAAGATTGCCGGCAAAGGACCGGAAGCCAGGGGGAGGCAGGGGAGAGGTCTTCCCTCCGGGTTTCAGCACAGCCCTGCGGACCTCCTGGTTTAGATGTCTGGCCTCCAGAACGGTGAGGTGACATGTTCCCCTTGTTTGTGAAACTTCATTACAGCAGCTCTAGAAAGAAGACTGAAGTCACACCTCTGCCTCCCTGACACGTTCAGATCAGTAACTGGGCAGCATGAGCCTCACCACCACAAAACACACTATGTCTTGTGTAACTCAGTATTCACACGAAGAATGTGTGTGTGTATACGCGTGTGGGCTCAGTGGCTTGAATAGTGTCTGCCTCTTTGCAAACCTATGGACTGTAGCCCGCCAGGCTCCTCTGTCCATGGGATTCTCCAGGCAAGAATACTGGAGTGGGTTGCCATGCCCTCTCCAGGGGATCTTCCCGACCCACAGATAGAACCCGGGTCTCTGCCTGTGCAGTTGGATTCTTTATCCTCTGAGCTACCAGGGAGGCCACAGGAGACTTGGGGAGAGTTTTGAGGAAGACTTTAGAAGGGAGATTAGCCTAAGAAGTTTCCAGGATTCTCTTGATGCCCTAAGAACTCTATTCAATGTGAAACCATTCCTAGCTTGGATGGAAAGATGCAGCCAATAAATCTGGTACAAAATATACCAGTTAATTCAACAAAACGTCAAACTGTCTGAGAAAGCCCTTAGAAAAGCTTTATTTTCTGAGTCACCAGGGAACTGACCGATAGAAGGAAAGCTCATGAAAATGAGATTTTCTCTAACTTCTGCCTACAGTGAATAAATCAATGGTATTTTCAAGTTCCCTCAATACCAATGAGTTTGTCTCATAAGCAGTTAAGTATTTACAGATTCTTAAAAACACAACTCTCCAGTTTTTTTCTTTTTCTTCCCCTTCCGATTTCAGCCTAATTTCTTCTCTCCTGTCTCTCTACCATTTCTTTCCTTTTTCCCTCACCCTCCTTCTGCTATTCTTCGCTAAGCTATAGGAGGAAAAATTTGTCTTACAACTGCTATCTCCTACCTCTTAGCTTCTGAAAGCTTTGATGAGTGTGGGGGGGTCTTCACTTTATTTTTTTAAGATTTAGTCTCCCTGCCCTGAACTGGATTTAGGGTAATTGTGTATCTACTTGAGGGCTGAATGCAATCTCTAGCCTTTTTCATAAAGTTTATGGCCCTGGTGCCCCTTTAAAAGTCTCCTGTGGCTGACTGATGGGCTCATTTCTGATACTAACTATAAAGGATTGGCCATCTTGAAGATCAGCCGCTCCTCCCCGGAGCATCTCAGCAGGGAAGGGCAGCCGCCTTACGGACAAGGCCCGTGTTATGGATGGTGCTTCCAGCCTCGAGCAGATTCATCCTTCAGCAGTCCAGGCTCTGCCCTGCACCAAGGGACTGCTCCACAGGGCACGTGAGCTCAGCCACGTCCTTTAGCTAACAGGCGTCAGAGGACCGAGACATCATCAGCGGTGGGAGGGATAACGTGACAGCTAACACCCCAATTCCCAACTTGTGTTCATTTTCTCTTGGCGTCGTTAGTCTAAAGAGAGGTCGGCACACCCACAGAGCCTTCATTGTTCAAGAATTCGAGCCTTTTGATTTAATCTAATTTTTCTCAGATTTTACCCATTAAGAACGTGTTCTCAGTTTTCATGTCAATCTGCCTTTTCTCCTCAAGCTGTCTTTCAAAAATATCTTCATGGGACAAACAGTGGTGATGAGTGAGTCTCCCCTACTCCTACCACTTGTATGTTGTGGGTCAAAATGGCACTTGAATTCCCAGGGAAGCATAAAAATGGGAGAGGAGATGGCTGGAGGTGGGGAGAGAAGGTGGAAGGGAGAGAGTGAGTGAGACAGAGAGACAGGGAGGCAGACAGAAGGAGGCAGGGAGAGGAGAGGGGAGAGAGAGAGCATGGACTGGAGGCTGAGGAAGGCAGGAGAGGAGGGATTTTAGGAGGGTTACCATTTAAGTTTTAACTGAAGATTTAATTCCCTGCAGGAAGGGGAGTTAATTTGCCCTTGTTAAAAACCAAGATATGAAAGATGCCACCCAAGAGTGGTTGGTGACCACCGGGCAGCCTACCAGGTGTGAAGAGCAGCCGAAGGGAGGAGTCAGAGACCAGTGCACACACAGGGGGTGGGGGGGATCACACGTGTGGGGAGAAAGGGTGATCTTCCATTCAAATATTCACTGAAGGTTTTACATGGCGGGCATGACACTGAGACTCGGATTATCAGAGCTCAAAGACAAGCTTTGGCTGTGAGATAGCCAACGCACATAAGGAACCCACACTTTAAGCAATGGAAACACCAGCAGTATAACCAAACCATTACACCCGAACACTAAAAGTCACCAAAGGCATTTAGAGACGCTGCCAGCACCGCGCACCCACCCCTGCCTGCTTTCCACATCACGAAACAGCAAGAACAGAAAGCCAAGACCAAAAAGTCAGCGTCACCAGTAACCTCCATGCTGCTAAATGCAGGGAGTATCTCTCAGACCTTATTGTAAGCAAATACCACCTGGCCCAATGGACTGTTTCCTCCATCTCGGAACGTTCCCTTCTTGGGTTTTACCGCATACCGCATTCTGTGGTTTTCCAACTACTTCTCTGTTTCTTTCACTGTTTTGCAAGGTCATCTCGTCTTGGCAACCGTGAAGTGTGGTGATTTCTCCAAGGTTTGGTCCTGTGCTTACTCTCCTTGGGACTCTCTGAGGCAGCTCTGTCTTCAGCGACCGTCTGTGTACCGAGAACTCTCCGATGAGCCTCCAGGCAGACTTCTCCCTCCGCACCTGCTGTGGGATGCTCTCCCAGGTGCTGAGGGTTAGCTGCACCCTTTTCTGGGCACTTCCTTAGTAACCCTGTGCTTTCCTGTATCTGCCAGTTAGAACCTGTGTGATATTCAGCTGTGTGTCTTCAGTGTTTGGCAAGGTGTTTGGCACGTGGTCAGGGCTCACAGTTTGTTCAGCTGTGGACTGAAATTCAGGGCAGGGCTTGGGGGCAGAAGGCATGGCATCACTGCACATACTGGGGTGCGGCTGGGTGAGTCTGCCTTGGCAGATGAGCCAAGATAGTTGACTACGAGAACAACTTTTCAGATGATAACGCCTTCATGATTGTAATTATGTAAGCTTATGTAAGAAGACAGAAAGTATACGTGGGATTTAACATGGAAGATTTCTATTTTGTCTGTTACTTTTGTATTATCAGAGTTGTCTACAATGCATATAAACAATTTTATAGTTTTTTTACATTAAATTTTTTCTGACATCTGCTCTATGTATTGATAGGCTGAAAAAGAAAAGCCTGTGTGTGTTAGACACACACACAAATAGTTAGGTAGTGAAATGAAAAAGAGGAATGTGAATTCCTACCAGAAATTCTAGGAGTTGGAATCCCAGGAGTTAGAACTCTTTTTCGTTCAGTAAAAGTATTACCCAAATTCTTCACTAAGTAGCCCAAATTGCCTTTGTTGCTAAGTGACTTTTAGGGAGAAAAAGGGCAAAGAGAAATTATTTACTCAAATGGCCTGTCACTCCTGATTTTCAAGAATTAAACACAAACAAGTATTTTTAGATAATAAATTTGATAGTAACATATGCTCTTTGGAATTATAACTCAGACTACAGTCTTTACTGATGAGATCTAGACACTGACATCCTAGTCAAGCCATCCAAGCCATCAAAATAAGCAGCCCCTTATGAAAATGAAAATTGAATATTACGTTGGAGAAATTGAAAGCATGTTTTATCAAAGGCAATTTGTCTGTTATCTGACAGCCTTGGAAAACAATGGGAAAATTACATCTCTCACATTAAAATGAAAAGGCAGCAGCTTCTTTCAACGTTACAGTAATAAAGGATCCTTGGGTCATTTAAAAAAAAACAACAACTGTTTATTCTATATGCAGGCACCATCTGATTTCTTTCTTGTGTTCTCCTGGAAGGTGGGGGGTCGGAAGAGCCTATTTCTGAACTAGTTAATGGATCAGAGAAGAAAGGACTGCCAATTTCTTCCTTTTAAAAAATTATTCCTTTATTGGTTAAAAAAAAGTGATTCTTTTTTTTTTAATCAGGGTAGATTTTATTTATTTATTTTAAACTTTTAATTTTGCACTGGAATATAGCTGATCAATAATGTTGTGATAGTTTCTGGTGAACAATAAAGGGACTCAGTCATACGTATACACGTATCCCTTCTCCCCCAAAAAGCCCTCCCATCCCAACTGCCACATAAGAGCTCCCTGTGCTAGACAGTAGGCCCTCATCAGTCATTCATTTCAAATACAGCAGAGCCAGTGGGTCTTGATGTCTCCCCGCCCTGCGTGTTTGGTCCCTATGAGCTGCACTCCTGCAGGGAGCCCACATCTTAGGTTCTCAGTGAGGGTGTATGTGTCAGTCGCTCAGTCGTGCCCGACTCTTTGCAACCCCGTGGACTGTAGCCCGCCAGGCTCCTCTGTCCACGGGATTCTCCAGGCAAGAATACTGGAGTGAGTGGCCGTTTCCTCCTCCAGGGAATCCTCCAGACCCAAGGATCAAGCCCACATCTCTTACATTTTCTGCACTGCAGGTGGGTTCTTTACCACTAGCGCGACCTGGGAAGCCCAAACTGAGGCTCCTTCAACTCAGAGACGCTGCCAAGTAGTGCCTGACGAACATTCATTTGAGGGACTTTCAGTCTCTGCCCACTGTTCCAAGGACAGCAGCCTTGAGCTCCGTTCATGGTTCGGGCAGAACAATCATGCTCATGTCTTTATCTTGGTTATCCTTTAAGTGATCAGGAGTATAACAGAAACTTTTAACCCAATATGTGCTCATGTAGTAGAAATATTCTATACTGCTTGAGTCAGTTGAATACTACTGACTACTACTTGTAGCCAAGGCCGCTTGCATACTGTGAAGATTTGCTTATTTTAGTGCAGCCGGTTAACATCATTTTCCGAATATTAAAATACATTCAGTTTTCTTTTCAAATGAACCATCTAGAGGAAAAGCATAGTTATTAACCCAATAACTAGTTCTTTAATGTCAGTATTTCAGAGAGCTCAAATTTCGCTAAAGCACTCTATGATGTATGACAACCCACTTCAGTATTTTTGCCTGGAAAACCCTGTGTATAGAGGAGCCTGCTGGGCTACAAGTTCATGGGGTTGCAAAGAGTTGGACGCAACTGAGCAACTGAGCAAATGAACAGAGATGAAATTGATGTAAATTGAGTGAATCTTAGATTCCCTGCAAGGGTTTTAGTAACTAAAATAATTCTATAAAGACTTCAAAATAATATAAGCATGACTCTGGAAACTGGAGGAAAAAAAGTAACTCTAAAATGGTGCCTAAAATCAAGTGTTGAGTTCAGTTCAGTCACTCAGTCATGTCCAACTCTTTGTGACCCCATGGACTGCAGCACGCCAGGCCTCCCTGTCCATCACCAACTCCTGGAGTTTATTTAAACTCATGTCCATTGAGTTGGTGATGCCATCCAACCATCTCATCCTCTGTTGCCCCCTTCTCCTCCCACCTTCAGTCTTTCCCAATATCAGGGTCTTTTCAAATGAGTCCAGCTCTTCGCATCAGATGGCCAAAACACTGGAGTTTCAGCTTCAGCATCACTCCTTCCACTGAATATTCAGGACTGTGTACCTAACCAATTTATGCTTTTCTTATATTCTTCAACTAAATTAACCTTATTGATTGTGACGCTTGACCACTACCTTTAACTCAGAGCTTCAGTGGATGAAACATTTGACTTCTTAGTTCTGGGAAGGCTGATCCATGTGTAATGGTTCTGCAATTCAATTTGTGGACCTTCCTTGGGGAAGAAACATGCAGAGCTCTGACACTCTCTAGCTATGTGGTCTCAGAAACTCAGTTTCCTGAAATACAATTTGGGAAAACAATGCTTTCTTCCAGTACAAGAAATCCTAATATTTAACGGTGTTAGTTCCCTTCTTAAAGGAAAGCCCCTGTTTCAGGTTCGCACTGGGTAAAGTTACCTTCTTTGATAGATGCTACATTTTCCACCCTCTTGGAACAACCAGCTCCATGAGTCACAAATATACTGTAAGAACATTTCAGTGAACACTAAAAGCAGGACCCCTTTTTTCGGATAGCCTGCAACTGTATGTGGGAAAAAAAAACTAAAAATAATGCCATTTTTGATTGCTGATGTCATAGACATTGGCAAGAATATTGAAGCTGTACATCAAAAAGATATTTTGGGGATAAGTCAGTGTAAGAATAAAATAGAGCTGTGGAGCTCTCGTGAAATTGAGAGATCTCTTTTGTATCAAAGTATATTTATGAGATAATATTTCAACAGAAATGGAGAAAAAATGGAAATCCATTGCCATTATATTACTATTGTGTTGAAATGGCAATCTTATAATGAAATCTAAAATTCCAGCTCTCATATCCTAAAGTGGATGCCTGCTTGCTTTAATCTTGGTTATCATTATATTGCTAGAGCAATCATTGAAATTAGCTTTGGCAGTTACAAAAAGGCAAGATAGGTCTCCTCTTCCCTACTCCCTTTTCACAATCCCCACCCTCTAGCTCAAGGGTGCCCTTGACAACAAAAGTTCAAGAACACCCAACTGCAACTGAGCACTTGCTCATCACATTTTTCCCTAACTGGGTCTTGTAAGTCTCAGAGGCGTCACTCACTGCGGTCCCGCTCACCCGGAGCACGCTCTCGAGGCCTCTTAGTTGGGTGGATTGAACAGAGTGGCCACTGCTTCTCTTATCTGGAAACCCTGTGCAAGGCTCCAACCTCGCAAGGGTCTTTGATTCTTTACTTGTAGAACTGTGTCTTCAACTAGGGGAGCTACAGATAGCTTTTAGCTCCAATATTTTACAACTATTATTGTCATTAAGTTTTTTCTTAAAATTTTGTTATATTCAGATTCCACGAGCATGAATTTTGCCTTGTTGGCAAGCAACTTGCTTTCTTTATGCATTATTTTTATTTAAGTCAGCACACTTTTTTGTGTATTTGTTTTTTACCTGAATGTGCTTAAGATGGGCAAGTTGGAATACTCGTACAAGCAATAAATCAGCTTCACTTATCTTAAATAGAAGTGTAAACTCCAAAAATAAAAAGGATGGCAACCCCCTCCTCTCCCCCCGCCACCAAACCCAGCGTAACTGAGTCCTGGTCAGACGCTATGGCCTAAGGACAGCTCTGAGTCTCAGGACTAACGTCTTTGCTAAAACAAGTGAGAGAGATGGAATGCCATCACACAGCCATTCTTCCCAAGAGAATCAGACGTTTTAGAGGAGATGCGAAAGAAGAATACAATGATTTCCTCACTGTGGGATTTACTGAGTTAGGTCACTGTTGGGACCACCACTGGGGTAGACCCCACTGCTGGGAAAACGTCTCCGATTATTAAAAGGGTGTGCTACGTTTCAGACTCAGCTGCCCAACTAGGTTGGGAAAATTCTTCAATTGTCAAAATATCTTGACTATACTCACATACTTATTCTCAAAAATGAACATTGTATCAACATGAATGACATAACTAATTTTTCCCTAAATTGTATGCCATAGTTATTATTAGGAACACTTAATCAGTACAAAATCCTCTGTTCTCCAGAATATAAACTGCAACAATAAATTAACAGAATTATTCCAGTTTACTTCTAAATTTGAAAAAAATGAACTACTTCTGAGTTAAGAAAAAGCAACAACAATACTAAACAGAAGAAAAATTATATTCAATCTTAAAGTATTCAACTGAATGAAACAATACCAGCAGAGAAAAAAACAAATTTATCAAGTCATAAAAAATACATTAATTCAAAATGAATTAGAAAAAGCAATATAGTTATTTGGAACCGCTATAGAAATTCTGTCTTAAAATAACCAATTCAACTTACCCAATAGGTTCCCTTGAAGATAAATTAAAATATGATTATAATACGAGAAATTTATAGTTAAGTAGCATTACATTAATTCCTTATTTTTCCTAGTACACTCTAATATGTTTTTCTTTCCTATTCTTTGTACATACTTATCTTCCCAATAAAAAATAATGAATAATGAAGGAAATGATGGGCAAATGAAATTTTATTTTCACTATAATTAGATTTCCCCTCTAAAAAATCTTCCATCTCCTTAAATCACTATGAATTAAACTATAGTGTTTCCTTTATTGCAAAATTCCATGCGAAGCATGTTAATCCTTCCTCAGGAAATCTCAGGATCATTCTGGTATAGCCGTGTTTACCCAAACTTCGCCAACAGTCTGAGAACACGGTTTCTAAAGGGATCTACATGGGACAAGTCTTGGACGGGCTGAGACACCAGTAAATTTGGGCAATTTTTCCTTGCCCAAGTGCTTCACCTACATGAGCACAAAAATCCTGCATTAATCCCCTCCCTGGGGGGAAGAGAACTTTCTCATGTACTAACCACTGAGTTACATAAATTCATTTAGTTTTCAAAATAACCCTACAATCTCAGCATTAGTAAACCTGCTTTACTCAAGAGGTCAAGGAGCCCACCTGGCTCGTCCGAAATCACATCTAATGGTGAACACTCAGACTAGTTCCCTCCTCTCTACACGCAGGATATTCATCACGCTTCCTTCTCAACCATCACAGTTTTCTAAAATAACTTTTTTCTTTCTGTAGTGTAGGAGTTACAAAACTATAACCTGTAGCACAAACGTTTCTTGCTTCTTGTCTTTATAAATGAAGTTCTATTGGAACAAAGTCACACACATGTGTTCACATAATGTCTGTGCCTGCTTTTTCAGCAGAACAGCGAAGCTGGGCAGTTGCGACAGAGGCTTGGGTCTAAAATGCTGAGCATGTGAGCTTTTCCAAAAAAGGTTTGCCAGCCTCTGCTCTACTGCATCTCCATGTTAGCTGAGAGAAAAGAAGACTATCTAGACAAGATATATGTAAATGAACAGTTTGTAGAATAATTTTTATACATAATATAACACTGTTTTTTGAACAAATGTTAACATTTGCTTCTATGTATATATATAAAAATACTTGAGAAGTTCATATGCCAAACGGTGGTTATATTTGAGGCATCAGATTATTATAAGGAAACTTTCATGATGCTTTAAATATCTAAATTACTTCAATACTTAATAATTTACTAATTGCTTAGTTGAATTTATTTCTTCTTTCTTTACTCACCAGGTGTTGGTCCTCAGACAAGTCTCTTCATCTCTGCTGGACTCTATTTTATCTGTAAAATGAGGAGCTGGGTTAGACAATCTTTCCAATTCCTTTTAATTCTAACACCCCACCACTGTATGTAGCACAGCCACTCAATTTCTTAGTATCATTTACTTTTAGTAACTACCAACCAGGGAAGGATGTCTACAGGGAGCCTACAAATTAAAATTTCTCCACTTGTCATTTTTATTAGGAATAATCTTCATAGATAACTCACTTTTCTATTGGTTCACTAGAATCTCTTACAGGAGAATAACCAGAGGAATTCTAAGATACCATCATATTTCTGTCAGTTCAGTTCAGTTCAGTTCAGTCGCTCAGTCGTGTCTGACTCTTTGCGACCCCATGAATTGCAGCACGCCAGGCCTCCCTGTCTATCACCAACTCCCGGAGTTCACCCAGACTCATGGCCATCGAGTCAGTGATGCCATCCAGCCATCTCATCCTCTGTCGTCCCCTTCTCCTCCTGCCCCCAATCCCTCCCAGCATCAGAGTCTTTTCCAATGAGTCAACTCTTCACATGAGGTGGCCAAAGTACTGGAGTTTCAGCTTCAGCATCATTCCTTCCAAAGAAATCCCAGGGCTGAACTCCTTTAGAATGGACTGGTTGGATCTCCTTGCAGTCCAAGGGACTCTCAAGAGTCTTCTCCAACACCACAGTTCAAAAGCATCAATTCTTTGATGCTCAGCCTTCTTCACAGTCCAACTCTCGCATCCATACATGACCACAGGAAAAACCATAGCCTTGACTAGACGGACCTTTGTTGGCAAAGTAATGTCTCTGCTTTTGAATATGCTATCTAGGTTGGTCATAACTTTCCTTCCAAGGAGTAAGCGTCTTTTAATTTCATGGCTGCAGTCACCATCTGTAGTGATTTTGGAGCCCAAAAAAATAAAGTCTGACACTGTTTCCACTCTTTCCCCATCTATTTCCCATGAAGTGATGGGACCGGATGCCATGATCTTTGTTTTCTGAATGTTGAGCTTTAAGCCAACTTTTTCACTCTCCACTTTCACTTTCATCAAGAGGCTTTTGAGTTCCTCTTCCCTTTCTGCCATAAGGGTGGTATCATCTGCATATCTGAGGTTACTGATATTTCTCCCGGCAATTTTGATTCCAGCTTGTGCTTCTTCCAGCCCAGCATTTCTCATGATGTACTCTGCATAGAAGTTAAATAAGCAGGGTGACAATATACAGCCTTGACGTTCTCCTTTTCCTATTTGGAACCAGTCTGTTGTTCCATGTCCAGTTCTAACTGTTGCTTCCTGACCTGCATACACGTTTCTCAAGAGGCAGGTCAGGTGGTCTGGTATTCCCATCC
>NW_011494808.1:6411656-6414400 GCF_000754665.1 Bison bison bison
ACAGCTCCTTTTCCTATTTGGAACCAGTCTGTTGTTCCATGTCCAGTTCTAACTGTTGCTTCCTGACCTGCATACACGTTTCTCAAGAGGCAGGTCAGGTGGTCTGGTATTCCCATCTCTTTCAGAATTTTCCACCGTCTATTGTGATCCACACAGTCAAAGGCTTTGGCATAGTCAATAAAGCAGAAATAGATGTTTTTCTGGAACTCTCTTGCTTTTTCCATGATCCAGTGGATGTTGGCAATTTGATCTCTGGTTCCTCTGCCTTTTCTAAATCCAGCTTGAACATCAGGAAGTCCATGGTTCACGTATTGCTGAAGCCTGGCTTGGAGAATTTTGAGCATTACTTTACTAGCATGTGAGATGAGTGCAATTGTGCGGTAGTTTGAGCATTCTTTGGCATTGCCTTTCTTTGGGATTGGAATGAAAACTGACCTTTTCCAGTCCTGTGGCCACTGCTGAGTTTTCCAAATTTGCTGGCATACTGAGTGAAGCACTTTCACAGCATCATCTTTCAGGGTTTGAAATAGCTCCACTGGAATTCCATCAACTCCACTAGCTTTTTTCGTAGTGATGCTTTCTAAGGCACACTTGACTTCACATTCCAGGATGTCTGGCTCTAGGTGAGTGATCACATCATCGTGATTATCTGGGTCATGAAGATCTTTTTTGTACAGTTCTTCTGTGTATTCTTGCCACCTCTTCTTAATATCTTCTGCTTGTGTTAGGTCCATACCATTTCTGTCCTTTATCAAGCCCATCTTTGCATGAAATGTTCCCTTGGTATCTTTAATTTTCTTGAAGAGATCTCTAGTCTTTCCCATTCTGTTGTTTTCCTCTATTTCTTTGCATTGATTGCTGAGGAAGGCTTTCTTATCTCTTCCTGCTATTCTTTGGAACTCTGCAAATTAATTTTTCATTAGAGACTTTAGCCAACTGTGAATCTGGGGAACAAATGCTCTCTAACCCAATTTCAAGTTTGTTTTCTCTAAATAGGATCTTTTTTGGTTCCCACTCTATGACTTATGTTTGCGTTTGTAACTTCTTAACTTGCTTTTGTAAGAACATGATATGAACTTTGTCCTCAGAAGTTCCCATTTCCTCTAAATTTGATTTTGTTTTTAGTTTTA
This sequence comes from Bison bison bison, assembly GCF_000754665.1. Taxonomy (NCBI): domain Eukaryota; kingdom Metazoa; phylum Chordata; class Mammalia; order Artiodactyla; family Bovidae; genus Bison; species Bison bison. The sequence continues at coordinate 6,412,787 of NW_011494808.1, forward strand.
TTTTGAAAACAACATTACAAATCTGAAAATATTATTAAATATATATTCCAATTTTACATCAAATATAAAGTACCGAATACATTCTCATAGTCATTTTGTGACTGTTGAAATGGTGAAAGTTAAAATCAAAGCAAGTACCCAGTAGAAGTGACCTATGGAGACGGTGGACAAGTTCCCACTCGATGGAGGCAGACGTCAGTATGGTCTTCTGGGGGATAGTTTCAATCATTTATCTAAAACTTCAGGAGTTTAACCAGAAACTTCACTTTTAGGGGTGTACCGTAAGCAAATAATGAATAATGAGGAAAAGACAGGCATCCCACTTTTTATAAATTTATAAAAAACTAGAAAACAAATGTAAGTAAGCAGTGACTTGCTTAAACAATGTAATTAAGTACTATGCACCTATTAAAGTTATAACGCAAAAACAATGTAAAAGATCATGGGGAAAGGTTTGCTCTAAAAAGTAGAAAATAGTTGTAAAATAATGCATGTAGTAGGATTCTATTTCTTATAAAAATGCATAAATGTAAAGATTTGTATGTATATCAGAAAGCAACTGGGAGGCTTCCAGTCAAAGTGTCAATGCTGGCTACCACTTGGTGAAAGAATTATAGTAAATTTTTGCATCTTTCATTAAATTTTCAATTTTTCTGCATTGACTACATATTATATTATCACAAGAATTATTTAGGAGCAGCAAATTATAGTTACAAAAATAACTTTAAAGTCTCTAGATTATGCCTACCCATATGATCAGGCTTTTATGGAATCAATCATGTCAGTGATGCAGGAAGCATATCATTTTAACTGAATCTAAGTAAACAGTTTTTATCTAGTGTACAATCAAGTGCTGATTTTTAAAACTTGTATTGAGGAAAATTAAAATGAGCAATAAAGAAATAAGATAAACAGATCATATATCCCTTCATGCCCCTCTCATTCTCTTTCTTAGGAGAAGTAGGTCTTTAATTTCCAAGCTCTTTTTTAAATAAGCTGTAATAAGAGTACTTACTTGCTTTTTATACTTGGTGTTGATGTGCCTACCCGTTCAATCGCAAGCTCTGTGAGATCAGGTGTCATATCTTTTTGCTTCATTTACCACAGATCTCATTAAAGAGTTCAATGAGACTAGGTAAAAGAGCAAGACTACTAAAGCTTTGTAACAAAACCACAAGCTATCAGACTGGGTAGTTGATTCCTGTAACCTATACTGACCCAAGGCTAGCAAAATGTTCCGAGAGCTTAACCTCTTGGAACTTACAGAACCCAATCACATCAAAGTAGAGTGTGCTGTATCAACCTCCAGTATTTACGGAAGCCAAGGCCATCAATCTTGATGATCTAGGGCAAGTTAATTTTCTCTACCTGCGCTGCCCAGTATTTAATTTTATGCCTTTAAAAGATTACATCTGATAAATCATCCATAATCAAAACTTTGAACTCCAAATATAATTAACCAGATGACACTCCAGTACCATTTAGGTGAAGTTAAAGTGCAGGAAATTTACATTGTGAATGTTGCAACCTGATCTGAGTGGAAGTGCAAGATTAGACACTGGTCAGCCACATCCAGAGAGGAGGGTCTACTTCAGGAAACGTGTGTGTGTGTAC
>NW_011494808.1:6414500-6426364 GCF_000754665.1 Bison bison bison
GTGTGTGTGTGTACGTGTATGTGTGTGTGTGTGTGTGAAAGTCACTCAGTTGTGTCCGACTCTTTGCGACCCCATGGACTATAAAGTCCCTGGAATCCTCCAGGCCAGAACACTGGAGTGGGTAGCCTTTCCCTTCTCCAGGGGATCTTCCCAACCCAGGGATTGAACCCAGGTCTCCTGCACTGCAGGCAGATTCTTTACCAGCTGAGCCACCAGGGAAACGTGTGTGTGTGCACACGTGTGCACACACACACAATGCAGAACTCTGTCTTTACATCACCCATAAAGACAGGCTTCTAAAGCCAATTAATAATATAAGCTACATGTTTTTCCAACAACTCTATATGAATCATTTTTATCTAAGCAATAATTCAAATTCATTGATTTTCTAAAGGACTTTATCAAACTCTGAATATATTGTTGTTATTAAAAATATTCTATTTCTTTAAAAATAATTGATAGTTGAGCTCTCTTCATCATTTGGACTCATCTTCATCCAGTAAGTCAGAATGAATAAAAGTTGATCATCTTCTTAAAACATAAAAGTAACCACAAATGCAATTTAAAAGCCAAGAAACTGAAACAAAAGAAATTCTTCTCATTTTCTTCTTTGAAGCTGCTCTCAATACCATAGGATCCTTGAATGAGGAAGCGTTTCTTTTGCCAAGTCTTCAGAGCAAAAATTAAAATGGAAAGTTACTCGACTATCTGGTAAATTTCAGTCAATAAGGAAAGCCAACCTAGGTTAATTGAGGCTTGATTTTAAGTACCAATTTTTGCTTATGAGTTTTCTAAGAGGTTAGGGATTTAAAATTCAGTCTCTAGAGTAGGCATTTCTGTTTTAAATTAGAGGTGGGGAAAGTAACTAGGGTATCAAAACCCGACTCCCATTCACAAATGTAATTTGAAAAATTTTGGAGATAACTCTGAGTCCCCTAACAGTGGAGTATCTTACTTTAAGTCATAATCGGTACACAGGAGTGCATATTGTGAAAGATCCCTTAAATACCTATTCCCCACTGGTTTATAACTGCCAGTGGGGCTGGTTTGCATGTTGAATGCAACAAGCATGGAAGTTTCTGGCAGAAAGTCTTATAAAGCTTAAATGTAGCAGTGGGACCATTCCGACTCAGCCCATAAACTGCAAGGTTAGAAGCTAACATTTCAATGATCCGCCTGATCATCGATGGTGAATCACTGTGGAAACTGCAGAGATGTCCTGGTACTGGGGCTAAACGCTGGGGAGTGCCACCATGAAATACTGCTTTGTGGACATGTGACAATGAAGGCTCATATACTTGCTCCACATTCAATCCATTTACATGGAATTTAGCAGGTTACTGCTCATTAAGGAGATGTTCCCCTTAGGATTCTGAGAGTGGGGCACAAGAAGAATTGCACTGACACAGTATTTTATTTTATATTTAAAAACAGTGTATTTTTTTTAGTCACTAAAGAATTCTATCCTGCCAAAATGCTCGTGGTAAAGCCCTGAGCCAAGAGAAGGGATGAATTTATGTTCCCTGAGATGCACACAAGTATTTAAAAAGTCATCAGGTGGTAGACAGATACTAAAAATTTCATTACAATATAACCTGTTACTACAAATAGCATTATTTCTCTCTTTTTTATGGCTGAATAAGCAACACGGATGGATCTACAGACTGTCATAGTGATGTAAGTTTGACAGAGAAGGACAGACATCATATGGTATCACTTATATGTGGAATCGAAAAAGAAATCTGTACAAATGAACTTATTTACAAAACAGAAATAGAATCACAGATGTAGAAAGCAATATTATTGGTACTGGGGGAAAGAGGAAAGGGATAAATTTGGAGATCTGGATTAACATATACACCCTACCATATATAGATAATCAGTAACTAATAAGGACCTACTGTACAGCACAGAGAACTCTCCTCAATACTCTGTAATGGCTTGTATAGGAAAAGAATTTTAAAAAGAGGGGATACGTGTATATGTATAACTGATTCACTTTGCTATACACCCAAAACTAATATAACATTGTAAGTCAACTGTGCTCCAATAAAAATTAAAAAAAACAACAACAAATAACTTGCTACTAAGAGCATCTATTGTTCTGAGAGTCTCAACTCTTTTAATTTTAAAGTTGTTTATTATTTTAACTGAAGGATAATTGCTTTAAAGAATTGTGTTGGTTTATACCATCCATCAACATGAATCAGCCATAGGTACACATCTGTCCCCTCATGAACCTCCCTGCCACCTTCCTCCCCATCCCACCCCTCTAGGCTGTTACAGAGACCCGTTCGAGTTCCCTGAGTCAAACAGCAATTCCCAGAGCCCCAACTTTTAGAGAGGGGGTAAAAGTCTTGTGGGTTCAACATCGTTCTCCCTTTATCCCTGCTTTCTAGTAATATATTTTGGAAAGTTTTCTATCAATGTGCATATTTGTGCACATATTAAGGTCCTTTGTTTTAGACATTCAGTACTACAAACTGATGAGCTACGGGTCAGACTGTTTCCACAGATACGTGTGTGTATATATACACATACAACTTTTTATTTTGTATTGGTTGGTTTAGTTGCTAAGTTGTGTCTGACTCTTATGATTCCATGGACTGTAGCCCACCAGGCTCCTCTGTCCATGGGATTTTCCAGGCAAGAATACTGGAGTGGATTGCCATTTCCATCTCCAGGGGATCTTCCCAACCCAGGAATTGAACCCAGGTCTCCTGCATTGCAGGCAGAATCTCTACCGAATGAGCCATGAGGGAAGCCCTGATGGGGTACAGCCAGTTAACAACACTGTGTTAGCTCCAGGTGGACATCAAAGGGATTGAGCCATACATATACATGTATCCATTCTCTGCCAAACACCCCTTCCATCCAGGGTACACATGACTATATTTAAAATGGATAACCTGCAAGGGCCTGCCATACAGCACAGGGAACTCCGCTCAGTGTTACGTACACAGGTATGTTTTTGAGCCACTTCTCTTTAAGGCTGAATTTCAGTGCTTTTAGATGGGTCTATCTCTTTGGCTTTTGAGGGACCCCCCGCCGCCCCGCCCCACTGCCTACACCAGCTTGTGGAAGCCTTGTCCCTCTGACGTTGTCTCCCCGTCTCCTGAGGTTTGTTCTCCTTACTCAGGAACGAGCCTGGCTTGTGTCAGTCTTCTGCCACCAGCCTGTTGCCAGCAGGAAATGAATCTCTTGGCCCCTTTGAAACCTCTTTCTGCACTTTGGGCTCTGAATCAAGAGAACTGCCACCAGCTGGGCCTGTTTCCTAGGATGGTGATGGTGAATTATTTACTGTCATCTTGGACTGATGCTATTAAACCTTCTTCCCACAGCACTGGGAATACTGGACATTGCACTGCCCACAACACTCCCGAGGTCCCTTTCCTAGCTTTGCACACACCAGCTCCCCAGGTGTGTTTATTCCAAACAGTTGGCACCTGCAACTCTCAGTGGGCGGATCATCAGATCCAGGAGCGATGAGCACGCTGCAGTGACGCTGAGGGAGTCCTGTTAGTCCCACAACTCCCCAGCAGGCTAGGGCCCCGGTGACTCTCCCGTGCATCTGTCTTGATCCCACCCCTCTGTCAGTCTCCTCTTTCCAGTCCCACCTCTCCGCATCTCTTCCTCTGACTTTCCCCTAATCCTCACCGTAAGCTCTGCTTCCAGGAAATCGACTTAAGAACTCACTTCCCAAATGGGAAATGACTCTTCTAGAGACCCTGTTATGGAGAAGGCAATGGCACCCCACTCCAGTACTCTTGCCTGGAAAATCCCATGGATGGAGGAGCCTGGTGGGCTGCAGTCCATGGGGTCGCTAAGAGTCGGACACGACTGAGCGACTTCCCTTTCACTTTTCACTTTCCTGCATTGGAGAAGGAAATGGCAACCCACTCCAGTGTTCTTGCCTGGAGAATCCCAGGGATGAGGGAGCCTGGTGGGCTTCTGTCTATGGGGTCGCACAGAGTCGGACACGACTGAAGCGACTTAGCAGCAGCAGCAGCAGAGATTCTGTTGGTGTTGGGTGTTGTCCATCACCTGAGTTGGTGATGGACAGGGAAGCCTGGCGTGCTGCAGTCCATGGGGTCTCAAAGAGTCGGGCACGACTGAGCACCTGAACTGAGAGATTCTGCAGCATTTCCATAAAACAAAGGCGCTCAAGTTGGAACTTGCATGAGTTATAATCTATGTACTATCTCTGTACATACAATGCACTTTCCATTCTGAAGGGCCCTCAGTACATAAATCAGTTTCCACAGAGATGCTTGAGGCTGACAGCAGAATCATTCATCAGACGCACACCTAGCACTTGGCGACAGGTAGTCCATGGTGGCGTCAAGTTTGCAATAATGGGCAAAAATTCCTGCTGCTGTCAAGGAACTATGGGACACCTTACCGGTTCTTTTTTTAAAAAATTTACCAAAGGACAGTATTAATTTACAAACTGAGATCTCAAGTCTCAATATGGCTGTGAATTTTAAATTCGGAATCCTATTTCTGAAACTTTGACTTTTAATCTGTTACTCTTGAGAACTGCTTTTTGGCAAAAGCAGAATGAATAAGCACAAACGATGCAGAGGAGCAGGTTCAGAAACTGGTGCTATGATTTTCTAATACATGAAGTAGTTAAAGACTGATGAGACAGTACATTATATCTGCATGGTAATTTAGTTCAGAAGTTCACAATTATTTTATTTTCAATATTAATTGCTTTTGTCTCTCAATAAATGACTCTGTAGGAAGTGGAATTCAATTTCATTCATTTTCAATAATCGAGATTGCTTTGAACCAGCTCAATAACTCTCACTCTTGGCCTCCAATGTATTGCTGGTCGTAGCACATAAATAATCTTAGTTTTCTTTTTAGATTCCTAAGCAGAGCTGGCCTTTGGCAAAAGAGCTAAGGAGATACAATTTTCTTTCCAAGGCCCTCCAGCATTCACACACCCCCTGATTTTCGCTTTCTCATCTCGTGGTCACCCCTGCCTGCTGTCTCCCACCAAGGGCAAGTGGTAGGAGACAGTGGGATCTCAAGCCCCTCTCCTCTGCTCACCTGGCGCCTCTGTCTGAGGTGCTCTGTGCCCACAACCCAAATACACCAGGAAGTGAGCCGGCGGGGCAGGTCAAAGTCCCTCATCTCCTGCTGCTCTGCCCAGGGTGGAAAGGAGCCCATGGGAGCTCCTCTGAGCCTCCCCATCTCCTGCAGCTCTTCCCGCAGGCTCAGAGGTTTTCACAGGCCTGTCTCCTCCACTAGACAACTGCTTCCTGGGGTTATAAAGCACAGGCCATTTATCTACATCAACCATGTAATGCTTAGCTATGATCCTTGTCAAAAATAGTCTGAATTCAGAGGAAGACAAATATCATATGATACCACTTACATGTGGTATCTTTAAAAAAATGATACAAATGGACTTATTTACAAAAGAGAAACAGACCCACGGAGACCAAATCTATGGTCACCAGAGGGGAATGGTGGAGTCGGGGGTCAGACTGGGTGTTTGGGATTGACAGGTGCACACTACTGTACATAAAGCAGATAATCAGCAAGGACCTGCTGTAGAGCACAGGGGACTCTCAGTACTCTATACTAACCTAAATGGGAAAAGAATCTGAAAACAAGAGACACATGTATAACTGAATCACTTTGCTGTACACCTGAAGCTAACACAACTTTGCTAATCAACCATATTCCGTATATAAAATACAAGTTTAGAAAGGAATGTACGTATAACTGAGTCACTTTGCACCACAGGAGAACTGAACACATTAAATCGGTCACACTTCAATTAAAAAATTAAAATTGGAAAAAACAAAGCTTTAACTTGTGCTAAAAAAAGAATAAATAAACTAAAGGATGGGTTAAGGGGTGCTGGCCTGTATTTTACCCCCATGAAGCTGCTTTTGCTTCTGCAGCACAGGCTTCACTCACTCACCGAGAGTCTTGGTTTACCCACAGACCCCAGCCTCGCTCAGGCTGTGCTGGTTCCGCATCCTAGTGGACTCCCGCCCAGTCCCTATTAGACTGAGGGCCCTTCTGAGGCAAGGAGCGCAAGCGTTTCTGTGGGATTAATGGGGTCAATGTGTCCTGTGACTCTATCAGCTCTCGTTTTCAAAATGTGTATCCCAAAAGATGATTCCAGGCAGGGTGCTTCACGGACAAGAGCAGAACAAAAACACAGGAAAAGCAACACCACTTTTACACTTGATAGTGTTCTAAGTGCTTTACAAAAGTTGACTCACCGAGTTCCCACAACCCTTTGCCGTGGGCAGGATCACTAACTCACTTTATCCGTGAGAAGACAGGCACCAGGAAATTCAGTGGCTTACCTCGATTAGCTGACGATCTCCCTTATAAAAGCATGGCAGTGGTGTTGGAGCTACTAACAGGGATAGCTCACAATGAGAGGGACCATCAGCCCAGTGTAAACTAAACTAACATACCACTATTGCATTTGATTCATCTTATTTTTAATTGGACTATAATGGCTTTCCAACGTTGTGTTAGTTTCTGCCATACAACAACGTGAATCAGCAACAATTACACATGGCATCTGGTCCCAACACTTCGGGGTAAATAGATGGGGAAACCAAGGAAACAGTGACAGGCTTTATTTTTTTTTGGCTCCAAAATCACTGCAGATGGTGACTACAGCCATGACATTAAAAGACACTCCTTGGAAGAAGCTATGAGCAACCTGGACAGCATATTAAAAAGCAGAGACATTACTTTCCTGACAAAGGTCCGTTTAGTCAAAGCTATGGTTTTTCCAATAGTCATGTATGGATGTGAGAGTCAGACTATAAAGAAAACTGAGCACTGAAGAATGGATGCTTTTGAACTGTGGTGTTGGAGAAGACTCTTGAGAGTCCCTTGGACTGCAAGGAGATCCAACCAGTCCATCCTAAAGGAAATCAGTCATGAATATTCATTGGAAGGACTGATGCCGAAGCTCCAATACTTTGGCCATCTGATGTGAAGAACTGACTTCTTGGAAAAGACCCTGATGCTGGGATAGATTGAGGGCAGGAGAAGGGGACGACAGAGGATAAGATGGTTGGATGGCATCACCAACTCAATGGAGATGAGTTTGACCAAGCTCCAGGAGTTGGTGATGGACAGGGAGGCCTGGCGTGCTGCAGTCCTGCAGTGGGGTCGCAAATAGTAAGTCATGACTGAGTGACTGAACTCAACTGAATATATGCATATGTGTGTGTATATATATATATATGTGTGTGTGTGTGTATATATTGGCTTCCAGCTGATAAAGAATCCACCTGCAATGCAGGAGGCCCTGGTTTGATTCCTGGTTCTGGAAGTTCCTCTGAAGAAGGGTTAGGCTACCCACTCCAGTATTCTTGGGCTTCCCCGGTGGCTCAGGTGGTGAAGAATGTGCCTGCAATGTGGGAGACCTGGGTTAGGAAGATCCCCTGGAGGAGGGAATGCAACCCACTCCAGTATTCTTGTCTGGAGTATCCCATGGACAGAGGAGCCTGATGGGCCTCAGTCAGTGGGGTTGCAGAGTCAGACATGATTGAGTGACTAAGCGCGTGCATGCACGCACGCACGCGCACACACACACACACACACACACACACACACACATCTCCGTACCCTCTTGAATATCACTTCTTTTGCTGTAAAGTTTTAAACTTGAGGGGAGGGGTCAGTTGTGTTAAACAGAGGATTTAGTGGCTCCCTAATTCTCATTGCAGGCTGTCTCTTCTGGACCTGATGTTCGTTTCTTCCATTATATCCACATTTCCAGTGTTCTCTTGGACATCTCCAGTGGTTTGATAACTCAGACTCATTATGTCCACAAACAACTCACTGCTGACCAGTTTTTGCATCTAATCACTTTGCCAGTTGTGTGAGTGGAATGTTAATCTGGTTGTCTGGATTTGAATCACTGACCCAGTCGTCCTGGAGTGTGTTTTGCATCCCTTTCCTCACATTTGTTCCATCTGTCCACATTCAGTGTTCATAAGCCAGCTTTAGATTTTTTCCTTCCTCTTATTCCTGCAATCATAGCATCCCATCTTCATCAGTTCAGTTCAGTCGCTCAGTCGTGTCCAATTCTCTGTGACCCCACGGACTGCAGCACGGCCAGGCTTCCCTGTCCATCACCAACTCCCCGAGCTTGCTCAAACTCATGTCCATTGAGTCGGTGATGCCATCCAACCATCTCATCCTCTGTTGCTCCCTTCTCCTCCTGCCTCCAGTCTTTCCCAGCATCTGGGTCTTTCCCAATGAGTCAGTTCTTTGCATCAGGTAGCCAAAGTATTGGAGTTTCAGCCCATCTTCATGCCCTACCTTTATGTCCATTCTGTCTGGAATGTTTTGCCTATAGTTGCCTGGTTTTCTTCCTAAAGAGCAGCTCTACTGTAGCATCTCACTCCAAGGTTTGTAGCAGCTCTCCATGCTCTACCAAAGCCCACACAGCTTCTCCCACCTGCAGTCAAGGCTGTTGCTGGTTGGTGGAGACACGTAACACTCATTCTCCACGTCAAATTTCCATAGAAGGGATGTTCCTTCCAGTCTGGTCCTTCTTTTTCAAGAGAGTGTAACATTAAAGAGAACATTCACTTCCGCCAAGTCTGGTAAGACTAAGGTTCAGATAGTTGTCCACCTGGGATGCAGGTGAGCTTTGGTTAATTTCTTTTATGAGAGGCCCCTGGTGCCCTGTCTTCCACCGCTTCCACCCCGTCATCTAGAGGCTCGTGGTTGTCTGCATGCTCTGTAGACAAATATATGCAAAATTTAGAAAACCTGACTAGCTTCCTATTCCAAACTATATCCCAAGTGCCAGCTTTACTGGCAATTCTGCTTGTAATTTAATCTGTGTCTGATTCCTGCTTCTTTATTTCAAAATGCTTGAAACTCATAGGTGGAAGAATGTGGATAATGTGCTTCAAAAACTCTAATAAAGGCCCTCTGTAACTTGGCATCAATGTAGCTCAGCTCTCTTAACCAACTCTCAAAACACTGACCTGAAGGTTCTCGCCTAAGTTCATTCACTATTTGGTGTCCTCAAAGGGTATCAAGTCTTCCCCATGCCCTTATGTCACTGTGCTTCCTGCCTCTTCAGAGAACACACTTCTCACCATTTTTTTTTGCCCCCAAAATCCTATGTTTCAGGATCTTTTTAAGATATTACTTCCTTCAAGCATAAGAGTAGTTTCTCATCTGCATGAATTCTTAGCTCACTCATGTTCTCTTTCATGAGTTAGTTCACCTTATTTGTACTTTTGTCTCACTGTCTTTTTCTTAACTACAATCTCTTTGACGTATCTGTTGTCTGACGATGCAAAGTTCCTAGTGAATTAATAGTAGTATCCTCAAAAATATCAATTGAATTGAGTATGTAGTCTCATTTTTAAATAGAGAAGTGACAAAACAAAGCTCTAATAGCAGGAAATTTTCTTCCTGTATTAATTCAAACATTTACGACCTGATATTTTGCAAATACTCTTCTCCTCTCCGGAGAAGGCAATGGCACCCCACTCCAGTACTCTTGCCTGGAAAATCCCATGGACAGAGGAGCATGGTAGGCTGCGGTCCACGGGATCGCTAGGAGTCAGACATGACTGAGCGACTTCACTTTCACTTTTCACTTTCATGCATTGGAGAAGGAAATGGCAGCCCACTCCAGTGTTCTCGCTTGGAGAATCCCAGGGATGGGGAAGCCTGGTTGGCTGTGGTCTCTGGGGTCGCACAGAGTCGGACTGAAGCGACTTAGCAGCAGCAGCAGCTTCTCCTCTCATGCTTCTCACTTTTTCATGTACTTAAGATTTAAAGAGGCTGAGAACTACTTTGTTTTCTAGGTACAAAGCATCTTTAGACAGTTCTTCAAAAGTATTTGTAAGCTCCCTTTTTTCTTTCTTTATTGCCCTCAGGCTAAGACCTGTCTTATTGCTGCAAAAACTCCCTCTCTCCTACACTTACAAATAGAATGTTCACAAGCACAATTATACCTTTCTATTCCTCCTCTCTACATGTACTTTATCTTATTTCTTAATATCCGTGACAAGTAGTTTAAACTCTGCTCTATCTCAACACCTGCTTTTCCTTTGCAATGATTAAACATTTTCACTTAAAATTCTACCTCTGCCTTTTCTGTGGCCCCATCTAGAAAGCCCTATTCTACCTTTTTTTAAACACAGCATATCAAAGATACACATTTATCTCCACTTCCTCCCTAAAGGCATAAATCCACAAAGTTAAAGAGAAAGGGAGAGGAGACGACAGCAGATGAAAGATATCAACGAAATTTTAGTAGCTGGAAAGCATACGGGAAATTTCACAGAGCAGAGAGAATTAAAACATTAAACTGTAGCTTGAGTCAAAGAGGAGTGGATGGTCACAAGAACCAAGTCAGTTTATATGACAGAAGGAACCATCAACATAAAATATGGCATTTTTGTCTAAGAGCAATGTTCATACAATTATATGTGCAATATTGAATATTCATTGAATTAAAATTGTTAGAACATTATTGGAAAATGTGGGTGGGATCCAAGCACACGAGTGTAATATCCAGTGTATCCAGTGTTAGCCACTCAGTTGTGTCTGACTCTTTGCGACCCCATGGACTATAGCCCACCAGGCTCCTCTGTCCATGGAATTCTCCAGGCCATCCTTCTCCAGGGGATCTTCCCAACCCAGGAATCAAACCCAGGTCTCCTGCATAGGAGGCAGATTCTTTACTGTCTGAGCCACTGGGGAAGACCTAGTGAGTGTAATATGAAAGAATTAAATTTTGATCTTCTGTAATTGGATGAGAGTAAATCATTTCTACAGGGTAATAATCACAGACAGTATGAACAACAAGTAGATTAGAAATGTTAGAGAGAGTCAAAGACAATTGCTGAAAAGTTGAAAACAGTTGCCGCAAGGCAGCAGGAATCACTGCTGGAAAACGGTGGAGCAGGGCACTGCTGTTTTGTTGGAAAGACACAGAACTACGTGGCTTCTTAAACTGAATGCATGTAATACTTTCCGTCTAAAAAGAAACCTCTCCACCCAAGTGTCACAGGACATCTTTTTAATATTTCTGAAAACATAAGTCTTTTGAGAAGTAAAGCTTCATTTGAAAAGCATCAGCTTAAAGGACAAATAACAAATGCTGGAGAGGCTATGGAGAAAAGGGAACCCTCTTACACTCTTGGTGGGAATGTAAATTTGTGCAGCCACTATGGAGAACAGTATTTAGGTTACTCAAAAAAAGTAAAAGTAGAGCTGCATATGATCCAATCCATCTCTTGAGCATCAGTCAGTTCAGTCACTCAGTCCTGTCTGACTTTTTGCGACCCCATGAATCACAGCACGCCAGCCTCCCTGTCCATTACCAACTCCAGGAGTTTACTCAAACTCACGTCCATCGAGTTGGTGATGCCATTCAGCCATCTCATCCTCTGTTGTCCCCTTCTCCTCCTGCCTCCCAATCCCTCTCAGCATCAGAGTCTTTTCCAGTGAGTCAACTCTTCGCATGAGGTGGCCAAAGTATTGGAGTTTCAGCTTCACCGTCAGTCCTTCCAATGAATATTCAGGACTGAGCTCCTTTAGGATGGACTGGTTGGATCTCCTTGCAGTCCAAGGGACTCTCAAGAGTCTTCTCCAGCACCACAGTTCAAAAGCATCAATTCTTTAGGGCTCAGATTTCTTTATAGTCCAACTCTCACATCCATATATGACCACTGGAAAAACCATAGCCTTGACTAGACGGACCTTTGTTGGCAAAGTAATGTCTCTGCTTTTCAATATGCTATCTAGTTTGGTCATAACTTTCCTTCCAAGGAGTAAGTGTCTTTTAATTTCACGGCTGCAATCACCATCTGCAGTGATTTTGGAGGCCCCCA
>NW_011494808.1:6426464-6433883 GCF_000754665.1 Bison bison bison
CTGCTTTTCAATATGCTATCTAGTTTGGTCATAACTTTCCTTCCAAGGAGTAAGTGTCTTTTAATTTCACGGCTGCAATCACCATCTGCAGTGATTTTGGAGGCCCCCAAAATGAAGTCTGACACTGTTTCCACTCTTTCCCGATCTATTTCCCATGAAGTGATGGGACTAGATGCCATGATTTTAGTTTTCTGAATGTTGAGCTTTAAGCCAACTTTTTCACTCTCCACTTTCACTTTCATCTAGAGGCTTTTTAGTTCCTCTTCACTTTCTGCCATAAGGGTGGTGTCATCTGCATATCTGAGGTTATTGATATTTCTCCCGGCAATCTTGATTCCAGCTTGTGCTTCTTCCAGCCCAGCATTTCTCATGATGTACTTTGCATATAAGTTAAATAAGCAGGGTGACAATGTACAGCCTTGACGTACTCCTTTTTGTATTTGGAACCAGTCTGTTGTTCCATGTCCAGTTCTAACTGTTGCTTCCTGACCTGCATATAGGTTTCTCAAGAGGCAGGTCAGGTGGTCTGGTATTCCCATTTCTTTCAGAATTTTCCACAGTTTATTGTGATCCACAGTCAACGGCTTTGGCATAGTAAGTAAATCTTGAGCATATACCTAGACAAAACTATAATTTAAAAAGACACACCCACCCCTATGTTCATAGAAGCACTATTTACAATAGCCAAGACATGGAAGCAACTTAAATATCAATTGACAGATGAATAGATAAAGATGCAGTACATACATGCAATAGAATATTACTCAGCTATAAAAAAGAATGAAATAATGCCCTTTGCAGCAGCATGGACAGACCCAGAGATTATCACACTAAGCAAAGTCAGAAAAAGAAAGACAAATACCTCGTGATATCACTTATCACGTGGAATCTAAAATACAAATGACTTATCTATGGAACAGAAGCAGACCCCCAGACATAAAGAACATAGAGACTTGTGGTTGCCAAGGGGGTGGGGGATGACTGAAGAACGGATTGGGAGTTTGGGATAAGTAGATTAAACTATTATATTCACTTCAGTTGCTCAGTCGTGTCCGACTTTTTGCGACCCCATGAACCGCAGCACACCAGGCCTCCCTGTCCATCACCAACTCCCCGAGGTTACTCAAACTCATATCCATCGAGTCGGTGATGCCATCCAACCATCTCATCCTCCATTGTCCCCTTCTCTTCCTGCCCTAAATCTTTCCCAGCATCAGGGTCTTTTAAAATGTGTCAGCTCTTCACATCAGGTGGCCAAAGTATTGGAGTTTCAGCTTCAGCATCAGTCCTTCCAAAGAAATCCCAGGGTTGATCTCCTTCAGAATGGACTGGTTGGATCTCCTTGCAGTCCAAGGGACTCTCAAGAGTCTTCTCCAATACCACAGTTCAAAAGCATCAATTCTTTGGCGCTCAGCTTTCTTTATAGTCCAACTCTCACATCCATACATGACCACTGGAAAAACCATAGCCTTGACTAGACAGAGAGTAGATAAACAAACAAGTCCTGCTGTTTAGCACAGGGAACTCTATTCAACATCATCTGATAAACCATAGTGGAAAAGAATATGAAAAAGAATGTATTATATATATAACTGAATCACTTTGCTGCACACCAGAAACTAACACAACATCACAAATCAACTATACTTCCAAAAAGATTAAAAAAAAATTAGCTCAAGGGTCTTATATTTGGGATTGATCCTTCTGTAAAATACTGACCATTTTAGATGACTTTGGTAGTCAAGGTCATGAAATGTGTCTCAGGTGCCCAAAGAACTCTAGCCCTGCAGTGGTGAGCATGCTACCTGCTGGACACTTTCCCCAGCCACCGTCTGGAGGGAGTGGGGCAGAGCTTTCCAGGTTTGATTCTTGCACAGCCAACCCATCATTCCATCTGAGTGTTGTCACATGGAACCCCACGAGTCTAGGAACTTGACACACTTACGGCCTAAAACATGCGTTTCCACCTTTCTGAAATTCCCTCCGTCCCCTCCTTTGGGCTTCGCAGATGGCACAGTGGTAAAGAATCTGTCTGCCAATGAAGGCAAGAGACGCGGGTTCAATCCCTGGGTCAGGAAGATCCCCTGGAGGAGGAACTGACAACCCACTCCACTATTCTTGCCTGGAAAATCCCATGGACAGAGGAGCCTGGCGGCTTGCAGTTCATGGTGTCTCAAGGAGTTGGACATGACTGAGCAACTGAGCACAACAGCATGATGCACTTTTCTACCTTTCTGAGATTCCTGTCCTCACCTGCTTAGAAGGCTCGTAGTTATCTTTGAAAATTCAGAGTAAATATTTTCTCCTCCATGAAGATTTCCTTCCCCAAATAGTTACTGGTGTCTTCTTCCTATTTGCTTGATTCTGTACCTCACATGGCACTCACAATCAGTTACCTCAATTCATGTCTTCCCTTTACCAGACTTTGAGCTCTTTGAGAGAGAGAACTGTATCTTATTTATTCACAGTGGTAAAAAATATTTATCAAATGAATAGATTCAGGAAACTAGGCAGCTCCTATCAAATACCTGAAATGTTCATTAATTCTATAGGAAATCACCCGGAGCCCACCATCTGCTTATGTCTCCAAGTCCAATCCTTGTGAAGATGCTGAGCTAAAATCACATCCGTAACTCTCAGCACTACATTAAAGCACAGATAGATGTCACAGAGCTAAGTGTTCAGATATGCCCTCTTGCTTTTAGGAACCTCACAGCCTGTCCCAGAAAGTCTGCCGACTTTTCCACGACGAGCACCTCAATCAGAAAATGAGTGGCCAGAATGATGGAAATTAGCAAGTAGAAAATTGCTAGTCTGGATTGTACATATTCCAAAGTCAATGCTGAAATTTTTGAAACTCTAAATCAATATTTGGTGGATCTCTAACAATTCACCAACTCAATGGACATGAGTTTGAGCAAACTCCAGGAGACAGTGAATGACAAGGAAGCCTGGCCTGCTGTAGTCCATGGGGTCTAAGCAACTGAATGGAACTGACAATTCTTGGTCAAATCACATGAATGCTCAGTCAGTAGTGGAAGCAGACAAAATATGTCTAGAACTGGCAGAGAAATCTGTCTCTGATGAGCCTCAGCCTGCCCTTCCAAACCTGGTTCCTTCCTTCCAGTTCCTGGGATGTCAGTCCTTTTACAGGCACCTGTAAAGAGCCCCACTGCTTATTTTGAGCTACTTCACCGAGGCATGACCCAGAGGACTTCTCCAAATCAGCTGGTTTTATTTCTGTACCATGGACACTTATATCACTGCTGAACTAAAGAGAGAAGTGAATGTAATTTCTTTCTCTGCTGATAAATCTTTTTCATCCCCTGAAACTATAGGAGCATCACTGGATAAAGCAAAACCATCAGATAAAGGGTAAAGAAATCTAAGAGTTAGTGTTTTGCACCAGAGTATCCACTAGTTTTCTACCACCAAAAAGATTAATCAACACACGCAGAATGTCTCAGAAAAAAGAAGTCTAAAAATTGTAGATACTACTATAAGCATTTTTTTAAACCTTAGTGAACATGCACAAGCAAACCTTGGACAGTGAAATAAGTCCTTGGGTATCATAATACATTGCTCCAAAATGGCAGTATTGTCTTTTTACTAAATTCATTAACAGGGGAAACTTGGCTGCCTTTAAATGGTATATCCTATATAGGGGGTCATGGTGCTGCTTTGTACAAAGTCCTCTGCAAGGCAGATTTATTCAGATGAACCATGTGGGAAACACAGCCTGGTAATTTAGATGCCAAGATTACCAAGTTAGCGCGTTTTAATCCAATGGTTTTCACTGTGTGGACAAGATTCACACAAAGTGAAGAGATGAAATGAACAATAATACTGCTAATCTATGCAATCAGGACAACCTGCACGATTCAGTTCAGAAATGCTGGTAGGTAGCAGCATGGTACAGTGGGAAGGGCAGGGGCTGGAGCCCAAAGGACCTCAGTTCTTTGAGCCTTTCAGTTTATTTATCTGTAGAAACAGGGAAAACACAAGGCCCGCTGGAAGAGAGCCCCCAGCACAAGCTTAATAAATGCTTGGGACTGCTCCCAGACACGACCCTTCATCCTATTCTATCCACGCACACATGGCCTCCACTTACGAAACATGATTTCCCTTAATGTTTATGGCGTCCTGTCTAGTAGGTGTGGCGCCTGTGTGAATCTTTTAAACACTCCCTTTTCTTCTTCCACAAGGTTCTTTTACATAAACATTTTTTCAATGAACCCTCCCCCCGTCAAGCCTTTCCTTATGGATTGTGCCCCCGACCTAATTACATAAGTACCTGATGGGCTGGAACGCTTCCAAAAGTGCCTCTTAGGAAAAACAATCTGAAGGGTTTTCTTCCCCTTCTTCTGTAATTACATAATTGCTCAGCTGACTAATATGAGTCACCCTGTGCCATTCGAATCTCCCAGGCACAAAATAGTTTTATTATTTTCCTTGGAACTACCTAATTACCCAATGGGTAGCAATAACTCCAGGGCTCTTTTCAGTAAGTAATCGGTAAAACTCAAGGCTGAAATTCCCCTAGAAGTCTTTAAAAAGGGAGAAGAGTATAGGATAATGCTATCATTCGCCACACATGGCATTGGGGTGCTGGGGACCAGGGTGGTCTGATGGTGTACCACAAATAATCCTGGGGCAGGGGGAAACTGTTCAGACTCTGGGCATGGAATAAGTTAATGAGGCAGATTCTTCCTGCTGGGTTTGAGGGAATATGTGTTCCTGACACAGAACAGCAATGGCTGGGAACACATCTCATCATTAAAAAAGAATTTAGCATGCATTCCTGATACGTATGTATTTACTTATAAATTATATGGATTTCCCTGGCAGCTCAGATGGTAAAGCGTCTGCCTACAATGCGGGAGACCCAGGTTCAATGCCTGGGTTGGGAAGATCTCCTGGAGAAGGAAATGGCAACCCACTCCACTACGCCTACCTGGAAAATCCCATGGATGGAGGAGCCTGGGAGGCCACAGTCCATGGGGTTGCAAAGAGTCGGACACGACAGAGCGACTTCAATTTCACTAATAAATTATATGCATCTGCTCTTGTTGACCCATGTGCTAACTACTATTGAAGCTTAATATTTTGATACAACCTAAATGATAATACAAATTGTGATATTTTTCCACATCCCAGTGGAGGGTTAGTGTACCCTGCAGTGGAGGGTTGGAAAATACTGCCTTTCTGAATACCAAAGTCTTCAATATGTTCTAGAATTGGCTTATGATTGGTGTGTAGTTAGTCTCTATTCACTTAAGGAATAGATTAGCAGACTGCCTATATTGATTCTTTCCTCCTGTTTCATAAGGGATGTGAAAAAAACTCAGACAAGCCCGTGAGAACATCAGCCTGCCCCTGGATATTTCCTAGGAGATGCCTGGAAACCAGCAAATGTCGGTCTTCTCTCCATGCTGTGTCCAATCCTCTTCCCCCAACTTCCCACCCACCCCCAGGAGTGGTGGATTTATGACAGCCTTTTTCTGGTCTGGGGTCCAAACGGCTGGGCAGCCTACATGATTTACAGACCTAACATGTTGGCCTATGCCTCGGATATGATAGATTTCTAACAAAAAGAAACACATATTTATCCAAGCTATTGAACTGCTGGGTCTAATCAATATTAATGTTGATCAAGCCATTTTCCAATGTATCATAAAATACTAGGGCATGTTCATAATTCAACCATATTTAGAACTTTGTCCTCTATAGTTCATATTTGGAGGTCATTTTAAGAAAAAGTCTTCATCAAATGTTATTTTAGGACTAATAATACAAATACAGACCCTAGAAATCTTCTGAAGCTCCAGGAATATAGCTGAACATGGTAATGTGCTTGTAATTTACTTTAGTAATCATGGATGCAAGTCTATGGCAATGAATTTTATATTCCAGAGATTCACAGTTTCCATTTTTTAGAAACAGTTTTGCAGGTTTTGGAAAAAATAAATTAAAAAACTGTTCAGTCAAGTCTTATTCTTCTGGTAGATAAACCAAATCATACAGTGTAGTAGAAGTAGCTTCACTGAAGTCGTTTTGACAGCTGAACACAAGCAGAGGCCCCAAACAATGAACACACAGAAACAGTACACTTCCCTGAGGGAGGCAGCTCCGGCTGTGAGAATCTGGAAGGAAGCCAGCAGGCTCGTGTATGAACTTAAACCACTTAGATTACACAGTTACCGCACCTTCTCCTTTGGAAACGCCTCCTGATCTATACCTCCTGGTTCATCGTGGACACTAATCTCCCTTCACTCTGTTAACTAGATGAGAGAATAAAAGAGGGTTTCCTGGCATATCTATAAATGTACATTTCACTCTCTTTTCCCATCTTGGAGGTGGTTTAAAAATGTGCTTTTCTCAGCCACCATCAGGAAACCTGCTTTGGTAAGGAGGCTCACTCTGGGCTTATCCTGGCTTTTGGACCAATCATTTTCTAGAAACACACATGACATGCTTCCGCCTCTCTTCTCAGACCTCTCGGTACCACCAGACTAGACCTCACCAACTTCTGAACTTTGTCACTGGGTATAGTAAGTTCTCCAACTAGAACAAAAATGCTGGAAGGATGTTGATTATAAAGTTGGTGACTCCCCTTCGAGCTGTGAACTGTCAGCTGCAAATAGGGCACTCACTGAGAATAATGGAGATGAATAAAGAAAGCGAGGGCAGCCCAAGTGTTCACCAACAGATGGACAGATAAGGAAGACATGATACGTAAACACAATGGAATATTACTCAGCCATGAAAAGGAAAAGCAGTGCCGTTTGCAGCAACATGGACGGGCCAAGAAATTACCACTAAGTGCAGTAAGTCAGAGAGAGAAGCACAAATATCATACAATATCACTTACGTGAGTGAAAGTCCTCAGTCACGTCCAGCTCTTTGTGACCCCAGGGACTATACAGTCCATGGAATTCTCCAGGCTAGAGAGAATACTGGAGTGGGTAGCATTTCCCTACCTTGTTAAACATTTGTTAATCACTGCAGCCATGAAATTAAAAGACGCTTACTCCTTGGAAGGAAAGTTATGACCAACCTAGATAGCATATTCAAAAGCAGAGACATTACTTTGCCAACAAAGGTCTGTCTAGTCAAGGCTATGGTTTTTCCTGTGGTCATGTATGGATGTGAGAGTTGGACTGTGAAGAAGGCTGAGCGCCGAAGAATTGATGCTTTTGAACTGTGGTGTTGGAGAAGACTCTTGAGAGTCCCTTGGACTGCAAGGAGATCCAACCAGTCCATTCTGAAGGAGATCAGCCCTGGGATTCCTTTGGAAGGAATGATGCTAAAGCTCAAACTCCAGTGCTTTGGCCACCTCATGCGAAGAGTTGACTCATTGGAAAAGTCTCTGATGCTGGGAGGGATTGGGGGCAGGAGGATCCCTGGGTCAGAAAGAAT